>NW_027512481.1:3112500-3412500 GCF_048772815.1 Callospermophilus lateralis
CACCATAGAGAATTTCACAGGTGGTGAGGTTACACAAAGAAACAGAGGGAGTATTTCTTGCATGAAACAGTGCATAAGGCAGGAGCATAGTCCAATCTTTTATGCAGGTCTCTAAGATTAATTTCGTAAAGGTCTATTTAATGGTTCTATTTATTTTTTCTACCTGTCCTGAGTTCTGGGGTCTATAAGCATAATGTAACTACCAATTAATAACCAGGGTACTGGTTAACCTATTCTCAGAACATGAGACAAAAAAAGAATCCCACACCCACACCCACAAAGGCACCTGCTTCCCCCAAGTACATCTGTGACTATCTGGAGTATTCTCTGACTGGTGGGTCATACTATGTTCCCCAAAAATAGCCTGTCTTGTCTCAGATCTGGTCTTCGTGGCCAACTCTGCGAAGATTTCAGGAGCCAGCATGAGCCACTACCTGCTTTCTCAGGAAAGGCCCCTCTTCAGAGCTCTTCTGGCATTTGGCCATCCCCACATCAGTAGGTACCATGAAAGACTGACTCTGTCCCTGGTAAATCCAAAGAAGTGAGCCCACTAGGAGTAGGACTGGGACTGGCAATGGGTGCCTGGCTTCCTGGATCCCAAGTTCAGAGAGTTCCAACACCAAGGAAGTGACGTGAGGTCACTTCCTTCAGAAACTGAAAGAGGTCACTCCCTTGGCAACCACTTTGTCCTAACAGTTGCTTCCTATGGTCTCTTGAGATGGAGGATGCCCCTACTTCCTGTGACACTTTCACAAGTTAGAATGGTATATAAACCATAGGCACTCAGGAATAGCTCTCCACACAGGCCTGGTTTGATCCATCTTCTCTACATTAATAAGAGAGAGGCTGATTCAGATACAATCCTTTATCCTGACCAGGTTGTTTGCCATGGAAGATGACTTTTGCTCTCTCAAGTCCTTCATAGCTGCCTACATCTTCTCCAGGAATGATTTCTGCATGGACCTTTGAGTTTCTAAGCAGGTGGAAGATCCCCTACATTCCTGTATTGTAAGACCAACACTGTCCCCGCTCTTCTGTAAAGTTAGATTGAGGGAACAGTGTATGTTAGGGTTAATAACATGTTCAATTTGGGTTAGGAATCATTCTTCGGGATGAATAATAGTATTGGGAAACTCTCTCAGATCTGGTCTCCTTGGCCAACTCAGTGAAGTTTTCAGGAGCCAGTGGTGAGACACTGCCTGCTTTCTCATGAACTGGCCATCTTCAGAGCTCTCCTGGCATTTGGCCATCCTCACATCAGTAGGTACCAAGAAAGTCGGACTCTGTCCTTGGTAAATACAAACATGTGAGCCCACTGGGACTGGGACTGGGACTGACTCTGGGTGCCTGGCTTCTTGGATCCCCAGTTCAGAGAGTTCCATCACCAAAGAAGTGAGGTAGGTCACTTCATTCAGAAACTGAATGAGGTCACTGCCTTGGCAAACACTTTGTCCTAAAAGTTGCTTCCTAGGTTCTCATGAGATGGAGCCTGCCCCTACTTACTGTGACACTTCAAGCTAAGAATTGTATATCAAAAATAGGCACCCGGGAACAGCTCTCCACACATGCCTGATTTGGTCCAACTACTCTACATTAAGAAGAGAGAGGCTGATTCAGACACATCCCTTCATTTTGACCTGGTTGTTTTCCATGGAAAATGAATTTTTCTCTCTCAGTTCCTCCATAGCTGTCAACATCTTCTCCAGGGATCATTTCTGTAAGGACCTTTGAGGTTCTCAGCAGGTGGAAGATCCCCTACATTCCTGTATTGGAAGACAAACTGTGTCCCTACTCTTTTGTAAAGTTAGATTGATGGAAGAGTGTATGGTTAGGATTAATAACATATTCGATTTGAGTTAGGAATCATTCTGCAGGATGAATAATGGTATTGGGAATCTGCGATATTTACAAGAATAAATAGGTGAAATGTAAGTATGAAAACAGAAATCTAGGTAAGATTTGAAGCCCAGAAGGGAATTGGGCCTTTGATTGTGACACTTAGCTTTGAATTATGTTCTGCACAGATGTCTCAGATAAATCGATATAAAATGGCATAGGACCTTGTACCTTGGATGATTGAATGTCGAAGAGAATATCCAGTCAAAAGGGGACAGTAGGTGGATTAGGAAGATAGTAAGTAAGTTTAGAAAAAAGAGTGAGTATAGGAATTGGACCAAAAGTTCTTTAGCAACAGGGTTTCGGTTAGTGAGTGAATGTCAATGTCAGCACATGTGAAGAATGAGTCACAATGATGAACTGGGGAAAATATGTAGGAAAGCAGATATCTATAGAGACATTATGAAATCAGACAAAGTATAAAGTGAGTGATAGTATTAGATATTTTCAACAGGGTTGAATTTGAATATATAATCTTAGGAAGAAACAAATATGTAATCATTAATAGGATTGACATTTGAGAGCATTAGCCAAATTGGACATGGATTTTTTTAGTAATCCATGTTTACATTCCATTTAGTCTTTGGTACAATCATAAGTGTGAACTTTGCATTTTGTGTCCAGAATATTACTGTGATAAAATGTTTATGTACATCAGTTGACAGAGTATTTCTTCCACCATTTCTGGGAGCAATATTTTGAAGACATATAAATTAATATTGGGGGTACAAAGAGGTGTACCCTGTGTCTATGTATGTAGAGATAATGCATGAAGAGACCATACTGTGAATAAATAATATAACTGGTTACACTTTAAATAATCGATTGAATTTATATCTGATAATATGCAGAAAATCTTATATTGATATACAATCATTAATTCCAACCAATTATACATATAATGGTAATATTACTTTAATGGTTTATCAAGACGGGTGTGTGAGATTTGCTTCAAAGTGATAATGGAAATTGAAAATAATGTGTTTGGAAAGAAGTCTCATGAAACGAGCAGTCAAGAAACATTAAGGAATACATGTGTTCTGAATCAGGAAGTGATTGAAAGTGAAACAAATGCCTATCAATTTGATAAATTGTGGATGAAATATTTATCCTATGATGTGCATTAACTGAAGAAATAGTAATGTACCAGAGTTGAATAAAAATGAACGTCAAAATACACTTCATGTCCCATAGGAATCTATACGCATTGATGTTAAACTGGGTGAGTTACTGTAGAAATATTAGGATTTGTGTGCACCATTCACTGAAGTTTGTTTTCAGTACTAGGAAACAAATATGTATTTCAGGTGGATGAATATTTCTGATAATAATCTTGTGAAAAGTTGATCATAAATCCACATATATGAATATGAATAAATTTAGGGAGTGTATAATAAGACACATATATTTCATATTTTGAAAAATCTGGAGAGTATATATATATATATATATATATATATATATATATATATATATATATATAAAACACACACACACACAGACATTAAAAAGTAGCAATATATATGGCAATCTAAATTAATCATGAAATATATATCATCCACAGATCCAAAAATATTCATTTTACTAAACATGGGTTTATGTATAATGTTGTTCAACCAGGAAGCTCACCCATAGGTTGAATTTTCAGTTCCAACAGCGTTTAGAATGAGTGATCTATTCTCACAAATTGTATCTGCCAATTCATCCACCTCACAAGAATGTACGTGTGGTACCAGGTAGGATTTGAAATGTGCATATAAAAATACATGTGCTGAATAGGCTACAGAGAAAGGGAGACAGGAATTCAAATATTTGTTAACTTTCAAAACACATGGAGAACTATTTAAATTGAAAATTTGCTAGATTTATAACTCCTACACTACATAATGCAAAAGGCAAGTCCAACTATGCACCATGCCTCCTCTGAACTGCTTGTATTTCTATTTTGTTGGGGTAATTTGTCTCCATCATATTTGCATTAGTAGTCAGAGTCCAGTAGGGTAGGTTTTAGTGTCAGGGATTAAGTATTTCGAATGAAAAATTAGATAATGAATCCAATGTGTATGCAAAAAATCTTCCCATTCTCATCCAGAACAATGCCTTGACATTACATTCGCCCCAAGTAATACACAATTAGAGAAGAAGAGTTAGAAAATCTGTGAATACATATCTGGAATGGAAAATGCTCAGGAGTTCACAAGCTTGGATGTGGAAGGGGAGTTTCCAAAAGTAAGGGACAGGGTTGATAGACCCAACCTGATCATTTATTAAAATTGGGAGCCCACTTGCCAGAAAGCCATGAAAAGATAATTTTGGCTTTATTATAAATTACTGCAAATTCTGAACCTGCTTGGAATGTTTGCCCATGCCTTAAACTCACCCATGCCTGGCTCTCTGACCAGATTGCAGCCCTCTCTGAAACTTTAGTGACACCTCATAAATATTTTCTTTCCCTGGCCAGACAACGAGTCTCTGAGGCTCTAATGGTCCTCATAATTTCTGATGTTGGGGTGAGCTTAAAAAAAATGTAAACTACCGTTAGTGTGATGCTTGTTAAAGTTCTGTTATCTGTAACCCCCTTTTTGTGCATCTTTCTGGGCTATATAGCTGGGCTATAGGAAAGGTGGGTTTGCTGTCTTGCTCCCGCCATTTTGGGAGGGAGAGGTAGCCTTTCCCTTTGAAATAATTAGCTTGCCTTAATTTGATTTTACTAGGAGTCAGTGGTCTTTACATGCGTTCCTGGTCTAATATTTTGGAGTTCCCCAGTGAGATGACCCTGCCGGACAAGATCACAAGACCAGACTGCTGTAAATTCTGAAGTTGGCCTTCCTTCCAGGGCTCCAAGCTTGAGAGCAACTCTAGGGTTTGTGCAACTTGAGATGGTCCAAGGCCTTGGAGTTAGCCTTCAGTTCAGGGAGCACTGCAGTGAACCACCGCATTAAAACTATTAGCAAGCACCTGGTGGAGGAGGCATCCATAGGTAATTGGTGCCTTTATAACATCTGATATCCGGTTAAGGGAGATCTCTTCTGATGACAGAGAGGTGGACTGAGGAGGCTCACATATACTCCTGTCTGGGACAGTAACAAGAATCATTCTGTCATCTGTTCTGTTCTCTAGGGAATTCATCTGGAAGGGTAGAGAGGTGCCAACGGGCACGCATGCGCTCCTACGGGGAGCTTTAGGAAGACATTGCATTGCTCCTCTGTTTTCCTGTTTCGGCGCCGGATTTCTGTTTTTTTTTTTTTTTTTTTTTTTTTTGTTGTTGTTGTTTTGTTCTGTGTTCTATATCTTTTTTGTTTGTTTGTTTTTGTGCATTTTGTTGTGTGATTTCTGTGGTGAAAACTTAAGGATATCGGACATGAAAATAAAGCAAGTAAGCATGACACCCTTTGGACTGAGTTTAAAGGAACTGCAATGAACTTTACACCCGTTTGTTAAGCAGTATGAGAGAAGCCCCTAGCTGGCTGCCTGGAGCACATTCACTGCAGAGGGCAGTGCCTGCGGGGGACCTAAGAACTGAGTATCTCCCAGGTTAATAAGTGAAACTCCTTTAAAATCCCTTGTCCCTCCAGATAAAGAGAGTCACAACCTTTTGGCAGAGTCCCTGTGTTTATCTTTGTTAGCAAAGCAATAAACCTTCGTTTTTCTTTTTCTCAAAACCCTGTCCTCATTTTTAAATTGGCATTAATTGGCTTCAAGTTCAGGAACCCAACTTTAAGTTACAAATTTTGATAACCCACCCGCACCCTGGAACTTTTTGAGAGCTGACTACAGAAATGTTAGGAGATGGAGCATGCTTGTGGTGGAACTGAAACAGAGGAGCAAATCCTGTAAGTAAAAGGAGGGACTGAGGGACTCCCAGCAGCTGCTGAAGCCTTATTTTTTCAGAGAATTCCCTAGGTCTTTCCCTGCAATTTAACGATAATGCCACCTCTGTCATCTTAAAAAAGAGGGAAAAAAAGGGGACACTAAATGCAGGAAAGTCACTGTGGAGACCCTTGATTTTACATTTCAGGATGCTCCTCTGTGAAAACATCTGGTCCCCTTGTGGGGACATCTGTGGTTCAACTGGTGTAGGAGATTTTTCTCTTATCTGCTCTGTTTTAAAGGCTTCTGTCTGTCAGTCATAGTCTGGAGCTCCTTTCTGTCTGTCGTGTGTCTTTGTTTCTGGCACTTTAAGACATGTGCAATAATGTGTTGATATTATATATTGTTTCTTGGGAATGATTTTACCTGAATGTGTGTCTAAATAATGATGTTTTATTGTAACAATCTGGTAGCTTATTGGGTTTTTGAAGCATTGCAGAATCTTGCCGTTAAAAGTCAGATTGAGATAATTGTTTAGTTTATGATTTCAGATAATTCATGCCAGAGAACTTAAATACTTAGGATGGAAAACTAAAGAACTCTACTTCCAAGTTGGCAAGAAATTTTCCAATCATTCAGTCTTTTTTTTTTCACCAATTTTTAATTGGGTAGCCTGGGAAAATGTCACTGTGTGTACCAGTGCATTAATTTGGACAAGGATAGTAAATCATAGTATGGTATCTGTTGACAACACAAGATGTAAAGATATAAAATTTTGTAAATTTTGTCTTAAACTTGTATCAAAATTTTCAACATCCTATCTGGAAAATTATGGTTAAAATGCGTTAGGCCTGAGGTGTCTGCTCAGAATAGCAGTTTTTTCCTGCTCCTTCCAGACCTCAGCCAGGACTTAGATTGAAATGCAAATGAAAGCAGCCTGCAAGATCAGTAGGAGACTGATATGAGGCTTAAGGAAAAAAAAAAAGTAAATAGTATGGTATTTACTAATTATTGGTCAGTTATTTTTTCTAGGACTCTTATTTTTTTCCTTAGATCCTTTAATTTTTCTAACTCATAATTTTGATCCTACAGACCTAGGTTAATGTTTTTCTGATCAGTTCTATCTTTGACCAACTGTGGAGTTTTTAAAACATGGCAATGGAGATTTCACCTGCTAAAAGCTACAAGGCCTTTACTATTATTATGTGTGCACACTTTTGTTATTTGTTGTATGTCTATATATATATATATATTCTTAATCATATATATGATACAGAAATTAACATATATAAGGAGCGCTCATAATAAAAAAAGCACTCATAAAAACAAATTTTCAGTGATGCCCTCTCTCACCACTTCGGTTCAACATAGTTCTCGAATCACTGGCCAGAGCAATTAGACAGACGAAAGAAATTAAAGGCATAAAAATAGGAAAAGAACTCAAATTATCACTATTTGCAGATGACATGATTCTATACCTAGCAGACCCAAACGGGTCTACAAAGAAACTACTAGAGCTAATAAATGAATTCAGCAAAGTGGCAGGATATAATATCAACACACATAAATCAAAGACATTCCTGTATATCAGCCACAAATCCTCTTAAATGGAAATGAGTACATCCACCCCATTCACAATATCCTCAAATAAAATAAAATACTTGGGAATCAACCTAACAAAAGAGGTGAAAGACTTATACAATGAAAACTACAGAAACCTAAAGAGAGAAATAGAAGAAGATCTTAGAAGATGGAAAAATATACCCTGTTCATGGATAGGTAGAACTAACATCATCAAAATGGCGATATTACCAAAAGTTCTCTATAGGTTTAATGCAATGCCAATCAAAATCCCAACGGCATTTCTTGTAGAAATAGAGAAAGCAATCATGAAATTCATATGGAAAAATAAAAGACCCAGAATAGCAAAAACAATGCTAAGCAGGAAGTGTGAATCAGGCGGGATAGCTATACCAGACTTCAAACTATACTATAGAGCAATAGTAACAAAAACAGCAGGGTACTGGTACCAAAACTGGCGGGTGGACCAATGGTACAGAATAGAGGACACAGAAACCAATCCACAAAACTACAACTATCTTATATTCGATAAAGGGGCTAAAAGCATGCAATTGAAGAAGGATAGCATCTTCAACAAATGGTGTTGGGAAAACTGGAAATCCATATGCAACAAAATGAAACTGAATCCCTTTCTCTTGCCATGCACAAAAGTTAACTCAAAGTGGATCAAGGAACTTGATATCAAATCAGAGACATGGCGTCCGATAGAAGAAAAAGTTGGCTATGATCTACATACTGTGGGGTTGGGCTCCAAATTCCTCAATAGGACACCCATAGCACAAGTGTTAATAACTAGAATCAACAAATGGGACTTACTCAAACTAAAAAGTTTTTTCTCAGCAAAAGAAAGAATAAGAGAGGTAAATAGGGATCCTACGTCCTGGGAACAAATCTTTACTCCTCACACTTCACACAGAGCCCTAATATCCAGAATATACAAAGAACTCAAAAAATTAGACAATAAGATAACAAATAACCCAATCAACAAATGGGCCAAGGGCCTGAATAGAAAGTTCTCAGAGGAGGACATACAATCAATCAACAAGTATATGAAAAAATGCTCACCATCTCTAGCAGTCAGAGAAATGCAAATCAAAACCACCCTAAGATACCATCTCACTCAGTAAGATTAGCAGCCATTAGGAAGTCAAACAACAACAAGTGCTGGCGAGGATGTGGGGAAAAGGGTACTCTTGTACATTGCTGGTGGGACTGCAAATTGGTGCGGCCAATTTGGAAAGCAGTATGGAGATTTCTTGGAAAGCTGGGAATAAAACCACCATTTGATCCAGCTATTCCCCTACTCGGTCTATTCCCTAAAGACCTAAAAAGAGCACACTATAGGGACACTGCTACATCCATGTTCATAGCAGCACAATTCACAATAGCAAGACTGTGGAAGCAAAACCTAGATGCCATTCAATAGACGAATGGATAAAAAATATGTGGCATTTTTACACAATGGAGTATTACTCTGCATTAAGAAATGACAAAATCATAGAATTTGGAGAGAAATGGATGGCATTAGAGCAGATTATGCTAAGCGAAGCTAGCCAATTCCTCAAAAACAAATGGCAAATGTCTTCTTTGATATAAGGAGAGTAACTAAGAACAGAGTAGGGACGAAGAGCATGAGAAGAAGATTAACATTAAACAGGGATGAGAGGTGGGTGGGAAAGGGAGAGAGAAGTGAAATTTCCTGTAAATGGAAGGAGACCCTAAGGGGTATACAAAATTACATACAAGAGGAAGTGAGGGGAAAGGAGGAAACATATGAGGGGGGAGAAATGAATTACAGTAGAGGGGGTAGAGAGAGAAGAGGGGAGGGGATGAGGGAGTGGGGATAGTAGAGGATAGGAAAGGCAGCAGAATACAACAGACACCATAATGGCAATATGTAAATCAATGGTTGTGCAACTGATGTGATTCTGCAATCTGTATATGGGGTAAAAACGGGAGTTCATATCCCACTTGAATCAAGTGTGAAATATAATATATCAAGAACTATGTAATGTTTTGAACAACCTACAATAAAAATTAATTTAAAAAAAGTGGATCCAAAGATCTTTAATTCACGTGATTAAAATTGTTCAATTTAAATTGGATAAACAGATAAAAATAAATGTTTTTAAATTTAAGCTTACAAGTATTTATAGGTGTTCAAAAATCTAATAAAATATTAATATCTACAAAATGCCTAAAATGCCTTGATTCTCGGACTTTTCCTTCAACAAAAAAATGGTTTACACTGTTCAATACATTTGTCTAATATTTTAATAAATAAGTAAAGTAAATTTGATGTGGAATTTCTCATTCTTGAGTACATTTGTTAGATACCCGATTGATTTACTAAGGTCTGTATCAGATTGTAAAAATCAGTCATGTGTTAAAGAGACAAAAATTTCTGAAAACATAAGTTTACCCATAACATTGTGTTTATTAAGTTTTATTTTTTCTAGAGCAAGCAACCATAAAAATTAAACAACTGATTAAATAAGAACTGTTATTTTAGAGCACTCTACTGCCATTTCTTTAAAAGCTAAACTTGGTTAATCTAGAAATATCAATGTAATTTTGATGCTATTAATGTGCTCATATCTTCCAGGTATACAAGTCTGTAAGTTAGAAACATTTAAAGAGCATTATATCAAGCTGGTATTCTGAAGTTGTATGGTAAAAAAAATGTACTGGGGATTTATTTACCTGTTATCAATAAGATATGTAAAGTTTTATGTTACTTTTTTCATTGGGGAACAATTTAAATGTATTTTTAAGTTAATCAGAGCCTAATATATGTAAAGGTTAAAATCTTTCAGCCTTTCTTTAATCCATGTTTTAAATGTGATGTCATATGATGTTAGATAATGTTCATGTGACCTCAAACAATTTATGTAAACTTTGTAAAATGATATTTAAAAAACAATGATCAGCTTTAGAACTAAAACACTTAATATTTATAAAGAGGCCTGCCTTACCTGAGATAAGGCTCTGTGTCCCATCTTACTACATGTGAGAATGACTACAAAAGGAGTAGGTCAGATTTTATTTCATTTAAAGTTATGTTCAAAAGTTCTTTTGTTTTTCTGTGAAGATTACTAGGATCTCAAACAGGGCATATAATGTATAACTCAGCCAAAAAATTCAGGGTAGCTATTACAGAAACTAAGTATTTTTACTCTTGTTAAAAAATTTTATTTTTAATTTGCTTATAAGTGATCTAAAGATTCCCTGTTAGTCTTTTACAGAAGTGTTGCTTTAATAACACAACATGGGTTAATTTAAGATAATAAGTCATCACCTACAAGAAAGACACAATAATACATATCCCAATTAATGAAAATATAAATAATAATTAAGTTATAGATATTAAAGCCCAGTACTCTCAATATAAGGCTGTTAAAATTTATTTGCTGGATGTTTAAGATTAGGATTTAAAATTAAAGTTAAATGAATCGGCCAAGAAAACAAATATTAATATTTTAATGTATACACTTTATGTTAGCCTCCCAAAATAAGTAAGACTGGAGGTTACAAAGAAGGATTCTCACACAGGAATGCCTGATAACTATAAAAAGAGACTATTAAGAGTAGCTGCCAGAGGCAGAAAATTTAGTTTAGGGCCTACAGATATTCCTAACCTACAGAGGTAGGCTTTGTGTTTGCTAGTACGATTATCCAGCCCTGAGTAACAGAATTAAAGGTTTCTCTATTAGACACAGAGGTCATACTAGAAAAAGGATTTTGCAAGATCAGATGACATTAAATTAATAAACTGTATCTTATGGGGAGGGACAACTGTAAAACAAAAAATTAAATATTAAGTTGACAGTCCTGATAACTGAGGATATTAAAGAATGGTGAGGGAACTTCTATACGGTGACATGTTCCAGCTGCTGCAACATTTATTCATTACTCATGGTTTTTGTTACTCTCATAGAAGAACCCATTCCCAGATGACTTTACAACCTGTTCTTCCCCAACCAGACTTCAAACCAAGCTAAAATCTAAAAGGCAACTCATGTCCCTCAACTAAATTCTAAAAGGCAACTCATGTCCCTCATGCCATGACCCTTACGTCACCCTCTCTCAGCGCAGAAGAATCCAAAATGCGTGAGGCCTCCCTTCTTACAACAATGGAGCCAAAAATAAATAGACTATCAATATACGTAATTAATTAAGTCAGGTAAAATCAGGGAGACCCGTTTTGGGTGAGTTCTAGAAATTTGGAGACTGTTACCTGAGGGATTTAAATTTCCTCAGTGCACTTCCCTTAATCTATCAAAGATTTGAAAGGAACACATAAGAAAAGGGGGGAATGATAGGCCCAACCTGATCTTTTATTAAAATTGGGAGCCATCTTGCCACAAAGCCATGATAAGATAATTTTGGCTTTACTATAAATTACTGCAAATTCTGAACCTGCTTGGAATGCCTGCCCATGCCTTGAACTCACCCATGTCTGGCTCTCTGACCAGATAGCAGCACTCTGTGAAACATTAGCGACACATCATAAATATTGGCCTTCCCTGGACAGACAATGACCATCTCTGAGGGTCTAATGGTCCTCACAAATTCTGATGTTGGGGCCAGCAAAAAAAAAAAAAATAAATAAATATATATATATATATATATATATATATATATATATATATATATATATATATAAACTACCATTAGTGTGATGCTTGTCCGAGTTCTGTTATCTCTAACCCCCCTTTTGTGTAACTTTCTGGGCTTTAAAGCTGGGCTGTAGGTAAGTTGGGGTTGCTGTCTTGTTCCGGCCGTTTTGGGAGGGAGAGTTAGCCTGGCTGGTGAAAATAATAAGCTTAGTTTAATTTGATTTTAATTGGAGTCAGTGGTCTTTTCTTGCATCCTTGTCTAACAGGTAAACACTCCACAAACATGGAGCTCTGCTGGCCTAACGACTTTTTGAGAAACTGCCTCTGAGGTTGGGCACTTGAAATATATGTTGTTTTCAGGAGCTTTAGCTTCCTTTGTTGTGAGACCATAAAAGCTGGCTCTGCATCTATGTGACCTGAAGAAATTGGTTTCTTATTTTCCAATGAAAATGAGGCAAAGTGCTGAATTCTCTCTTTGTAGGTAAACTGTGGCCACTGAAGGCTAAGTGTCTCCCTGTGTGGACTGTGTACCCATTTAGTCATCCTCCACTATTCATGGTGTTTCTTGCTGCTGCACTGGGAGTTTGGTATTTGCTCTACGAAATACAAGAAGTTCAACTGGGACACAGCGCTGAAGGTAGTTCTGTCACGTGTGGTCGGTCAGAGTCTGCAGGAGAATGCACCAACCAGGATTCTATCCCACATAGCTTGCCCACTTGAAGATAGCAACCTGATTCGGAACATTGCCCTGAAACCTCTCCATATAACAAGATGCCTTTACATATAAGGGTCTGCTGGCTGCACCATGTCAGTCACAATCCATTTGGAAGTCAATGGTAGATCCAAATGGCCCCAACACAAATGTTTTATCCCACACCTGCACACCACAGTTCTGGGCCCAATACTCAGCAGGCTCCAACATACTGGCATTTCAGTTCTACACCATTTTCATGAAACCCAGTCAATCAAACCACTGTCTGGAACACTCCTGATCAGCAACAGGACATCCAAATATTCTCCTCTGACACCTGGTTATGGGAATTTCAAAAATTTCTTGGTATTTATCTAGCATTTTTCACGGATGAAGTTGGAGGCACTGTAGGTTTCAATTCTTTCAAGAACCATTAAATGGAATGGAAGCTCATTTCAATGAAAGCTCTGGAGAATTCTCACAGTCAAGGCTTCCCAAAGAGTGGCCAAAAGATCACATGAACCCAGGCCCATTGAGGTCTAGAGTGTGAGGTCCATGTTTGTTTTGAATCTCATCTATGGCTGCCAAGTCTTTCATAATAAAATCATGTGATATCCTGGCTGAGATTCCCGATGCTCTGTGGAAAGCCACCCTGGGACTTGATCTCAGTTTCCAAGGGCGACTCTAATGCGTGGCCTCCTAAAATCCCAAGAGAACTCATGGCAATATTTCTCTGAGGTCAGTTTCAGAACTCAGTCTGTAAGGGGAATCACACCAGACTTCAAGCCCAGGTGGACCCAGTCATCTATTTCAACCACCACACAAATGACCACAATTAAAACCAAAACACTCCCACATGGCCCTCATCTTCTTCCATATAGACACTCATCATAACCTCTGGCTGGGGTTTTCCATGAGGGGCAAAGCTCACGACAGTGTTCAAAATAAGCTCCCTTACCCCTCATTTGCCTAAAATCAGGGTGGCCTACACACCCTTCCTGTGAACCAGTAGTGATCAAATATGCCTGCCATTTGTACTGCCCAGCTTCTCCAATATGAGGCCTACTGACTGTTTGGTATAGATTTTTTATGTGAATTGGAGTCATGAGAAAACCCAAGCAATTACGGGCTAGCCTCTGCAGGGTTTTGAAGAACTCATTTGACCCAATGGTTCCCTCTTCTCACTTGATGTAGGTCAGAAACCTTACAGAGGAAGGCGAGGGACTTCAACCACAATGACTGCCCTTTTGGCCATTTTGGTTTTGGAAGCACAAAAGGAATCTTTCTTTAGATCCATCAGGTGCTGAGAATCTAAGCCACAGCCTCACACAGGGCCAAGAGGCTGATTCAGACACATCCCTTTTGGAAGAAATTAAGCAAAGAGCCACAGGTGATGCCCATTCATTTCCATTTGAAAACTGTTTTTTTCAGGCTTCACAAAGGGTTGGCCTGAGGCAAAGACCTTCCTGACATTCAGGGCAACAGAACATTATGTAAGAAAAGGCCCAAAGCAGGTTTCTCCACTGAGATTTTACTGGTCACACTGTTATCTGAGTTTTCTGAGATGCTCGCCATTCCCTTCAGCTATCCAGTACATGGCCATGTCACAGAGCTTGGAGGTGGTACATATCTTGGACTCAAAACCATGAGCCTGTTGTGGAGAGTGGCCAGAATTCAGGAAGAGTACAGGAACTTAGGAATATTGTAGGTGTTGCCCATCCATAAGGCAAGCCACAATCCTTTCATAAATTGGGCAGGATGAATGCTGTTAAACTTTCTCCTGGAGAGGACAAATCCATTGATGCATTATCTTTTCTAATGTCTACAACCAGAGATACAGTGGGATACACAGATATAGAAACACTTGCCTTGTCAAACAACTTACTAGAAACAGTCCACTCAATACCAAACAAATAGCCTTTCCTACCTATCACGCCTTTCTTACTGTATCAACATACACTAGTTATTCATCACCCCCTGCCCCGGTTATTTTGCTGCAGTGGGACTGCTGCAGATGGTGGCCCATACAGGGAGCCCTGGGACACTTTGGGGTAAGTGACGAATAAAAGCTGCCCATCCATAGATAGGATGGGAGCAAATCTGCTCATCCCTAGGCAGATAGGGGGAGAGGAAAAACGGTCATTTCAAAAAATGGAGAAGATTGATACAGTATGATTGTGTCTTGTTTTATCTCAGTGTATTGTATTGTCTTTGTGATGAAAATAAGGAAGGGGTGAGAAGTAAATTGATAATGGAAAGAGGCACCCCAGTGGAAACAAGAGCAATTAGGGCATGTGTTGATGGAAGCCCAGGAAGTCTAATCAGAAAGAAAAAGAAAGTTAAGAAGAAGAAGGATTATCAGGAAAAAAGTTTCAGCAAAAGGCTGTTACTGAATACTTTTCGTTTCCGGAGTGTGTGTGAATAGGCGCCTCGGCTGCTACATGCACAAGCCAGTCACTGTGCAGCAAGGGCTTTTCAAGCAGTGGCAGCCGGCAATTCTCCGCCCCCAGCCTGGGGAGCGGGGCCCCGTGGCAGTTTGAGTCCTGGACACTCCCCAGGGCCATCTGTGGCTGCCCAGGATGCTACAGCCAGCCATAGATGCTACTGGCTCCCTGATGTTTGGTCATTTTCAATGCCAATAACTAAGCTACAATGGTTCTCCCACACCCGGAAGATAATAAATAATAAGCACTATTAAGGCTTTTTTTCAAATGTAAAAAACCTTGAGATAATGTACTAAATTGTTCAGAAGGTTGTTTTCTTAGCACCTGGTGGAATACTATAGGATTTTCTTTAGCCAGTGGTAGGAGTTCCTGCCTTCATCCCAGTGCCAGTGAGGACAAGGGTGGAAGAATTTCCAGTGTTGCTGAAAACCGGAGGAGACTTCGGCTGAGAAACGGAGGAGACTTTGGATCAAGCTAGCTGCCTTCAGAACTTTCCTGGGCTGTGATTTAAGCTAGCTGCCTGCAGAATTTACATGGACTGTGATTTAAGCTAGCTGCCTGCAGAACTTACTAGGACTGTGATTTAAGCTAGCTGCCTGCAGAACATACCTGGACTGTGGTTTACCTGAACTGTGAGTTAATCTATTGAGACACTGCTTTACCTGGACTGAGACAACAAACTGTAATCTATAACAAATTTTAACTCGGTGTCTTTGCTAACAGTGTCATTGCTGGTATTATTTCTCCAAGTGCTTCATCAATTGGCTTGTATTGTGACATTTTGTATCCTCCCTTTCTGTTTGTAGCAGGTTATTTATGGTGTTTCTGTAAAAACCACTGTGGTCTTTATTTAAATTAAATAAAAGGGGGAAATGTTAGAGTCTGTAAACATGTCAAAATAACACCTGGCATTTTGCCAGGGGAATGTTAGAGTGTGTAAACAAGTCTGGATGATGCCTGGCAAAATGCCAGAGGGAGTGGTTTGAGATGTAACAAAAGCGAGCCATTAAGTGTGGAGATTCCTGATTGGTTGACTGCAGTATCTAGTTTATGTTAATTAGATAAGCTAGGTGGAATGTATAAATACCTCTATTGTCCTACAATAAATGGCTTCCACTCCTGCTATATCAACATACACATGTTATTCATAACCCCCACCCCCCGGTTATTTTGCTCCAACCGGACCGCGGCAGTATCTGCCAAGTCAGAAACCTCTCAAGTATGAACATGTGATACCAGGTAGGATTCTATATGTGCATATAAAAATACATGTGCTGAATAGGCTACACAAAAAGGGAGAGAGGAATTCACATATTTGTTAACTTTAAAAACACATGGAGAACTATTTTAATTAAAAATTGACTAGATTTATAACTCCTACCCTATATAATGCAAAAGGCAAGTCCAACTATACAACATGACTCCTCTGAACTGCTTGTATTTCTATTTTGTTTGGGTTATTAATCTCCATCATATTAGAATTAGTAGTCAGAGTCTAGTAGGGTATGGGTTAGTGTCCAAAATAAGCTCCCTTGCCCCTCATTTGCCTAAAGTCATGGTGGCCTGGACACCCTGCATGTGAACCAGGAGTGATAAAATAGGACTGCAGTTAATATGGCTCTGCTTCTCCAATTTGAGGCCTACTGACTGTCAGGTAACGATTCTTTATGTGATTTGGAGTCATGAGAAAACACAACCACTTCTTCAGGGCATTGAAGAATTCATTTGAACCAAAGGATTCCTATTCTCACTTGATGTAGGTCAGAAACCTAACAAAGGAACGCAAGAGACTTCATTCACCATAAAAGATCTTTTTGCCATTTTGGTTATGGATGCACACATGGGATCTTTCTTTAGATCCATGAGGTGCTGAGAATCTAAGCCACAACCGCACACAGGGCCAAGAGGCTGATTCAGACACATCCCTTTCCAAAGAAATTAAGCAAAGAGCCACAGGTGATGCCCTTTCATTTCCATTTGAAAACTGTTTTCTTCAGGCTTAACAAAGGGGTGGGCTGAGGGAAAGAACTTCTTGACATTCAGGGCAACAGAAATATAGGTAAGAGAATGGCCAAAGCAGGATTTCTCCACTGAGACTTTCCTGGTCACACTGATATCTGAGTTTTCTGTGATTCTCCCATTCCATTCAGCTGTCCAGTACATGGCCATGGCACAGAGCTTGGAGGTGGTATATATCTTGGACACAAAACCATGAGCCTATTCTGGAGAGTGGCCAGAATTCAGGAAGAAAACAGGAACATAGGAAGATAGTAGGTGTTCCCCATCCATAAGACACACCGCAGTCCATCCATCAGTTGAGCAGGATGAATGCTGGGAAGCTTTCTACTAGACAGGATACATCCATTGGTGCATTCTGTTTTTTAATGTCCAAAACCACGTACACAGTGGGATACACCGAACTAGAATCACTCACCTTGTCAAACGATTTACTAGAAACAGTCCATTCCAAACCAAACAAACCACCTTTCCTACCTATTTTCAGAACATGAGACAAAACCACAAACTCACACCCACACCCACAAAGGCATCTCCTTCCCACAAGTAAGTCTCTGACTCTCCAGTGTGTCCTCTGTCTGTTGAGCCAAACTATGTTCCCCGAAATGGCCAGTCCTGTCTCAGTTCTGGTTGCCTTGGCCAACTCTGTGAAGTTGTCAGGATCCAGTGGTGAGCCACTACCTGCTTTCTCAGGAAAGACCCTCTTCATATCTGTCCTCGCATTTGGCCATTCTCTCAGCAGTAGGTACCAAGAAAGACTGACTCTGTCCTTGGTAAATCCAAACAACTGAGCCCAGTGGGAGTGGGACTGGGACTGGCTCTGGGTGTCTGGCATCTTGGATCCCAATTTCAGAGAGTTCCAATACCAAGGAAGTGAGGTAGGACACTTCCTTGAAGAACTGAATGAGTTCACTCCCTTGGCAACCACTTTGTCCTAACAGTTGCTTCCAAGGGTCCCATGAGATAGAGGCTGCCCCTACTTCCTGTGACACTTTCGCAAGTTAGAATGGTATATCAACCATAGGCACCCGGGAACATCTCTCAACAAAGGCCTGGTTTGGTCCACCTTCTCTACATTTAGAATAGAGAGACTGATTCAGACACGACCCTTCATCCTGACAAGGTGGTTTGCCATGCAAGGTGACTTTTGCTCTCTCAACTCCTTCATAGCTGCCTACATCTTCTCCAGGTATCATTTCTGCATGGACCTTTGAGGTTCTCAGCAGGTTTAAGATGACCTACATTCCTGTATTGTAAAAACAACTCTGTCCCTGCTCTTCTGTAAACTTAGATTGAGGGAAGAGTGTATGGTTAGGGTTAATAAAAGGTTCGATTTGGGTTAAGAATCATTCTGCAGGATGAATAATTGTATTGGGAACCTGTAATATTTACAAGAATGTAAAAGTGAAATATTAGAATGAAAACAGAAATCTAGGTAAGATTTGAAGCCCAGAAGGGTATTGGGCCCTTGATTGGGATACTTAGCTTTGAATTAAGTTCTGCAGAGATGTCTCAGATAAATCGATGTACAATGGCATAGGACCTTGTACCTTGGATGATGGAATGTCGAAGAGAACTTCTAGTCAAAAAGGGATACTCGGTATTATTTGAAAGATAGTCAGTAGGTTTAGAAAGCAGAGAGAGTATAGGATTTAAACCAAAAGTTCTTTAGCAATAGGGTTTCGGGTAGAGAGTGAATGAAAATGTGAGCACATGTGAAGAGTCAGTCACAATGATAAACTGTGGAAAATATGTAGGAAAGCAGATATTAATAGAGACATTAGTAAATCAGGCAAATGATAAAGTGATTGATAGGATTAGACATTTTCAACAGGCTTGAGGTAAAATATATAATCTTAGGAAGAAACAAATATGTAGTGACCAATAGGATTCACATTTGAGAGCGTTAGGCAACCTGGACATGGATGTTTTTAGTAATGCATACTCACTTTCCATTAAGGCTTTGGTAAAATCATAAGTGTGAACTTTGCTTTTTGTGTCCAGAAAATTACTGTGATAAAATGTATATGTAGATCAGATGACATAAGTATTTATTCCACCGTTTCTGGGAGCAATATTTTGAAGATATATAAATTAGTACTGGGGTTACAAATGGGTGTACCCTGTGTCTAGGAATATAGAGATAATGCATGAATAGACAAAACTTTGATTAAACAATGCAACAAGTTCTAAATTTAAATAATGGATTGAATTGATATCTGAAAATATACAGGAAATTTTATATTGATATGCAATCATTCAATCCAACCAGGTATCCATCTTATTTTAATATTAGGCTTATGGATTATCATAAAGAGTGTGTGAATTTTGTTTCAAAGGTGATTATGGATTTCAGAAATAATGAGTTTGGAAAGAAGTCTCATGAAGAGACCAGACAAGAAACCTGGAGGAATACAAGAGTTTTGAATAAGGAAGTTATTGAAAGCGAAACAAATGCCTATAAATTTGTGAACTTGTTAATGAAATATATATCCTATGATGTGCATAAACTGAAGAAATAATAATGTACCAGTTTTGTTAAAAAATGAACGTCAAAATACACATCATGTCCCATAGGAATCTACAAGCATTGATGTTAAACTGGGACAGTTACTGTAGAAATATTTGGATTTGTATGCACCATTCACTGAAGTTTGTTTTTAGTACTAGGAAACAAATATGTATTTCAGGTGGATGAATATTTTTGAAAATAATCTTGTGAAAAGTTGATTATAAATCCACATACATGTACATGAATGAATTTAGGGAGTATATAATAAGACACATATGTTTCATATTTTCAAAAATCTGGAGAGTGTATATCTATCTATCTATCTATCTATCTATACACACACACACACACACACACTCAAACAGACATTAAAATGTAGCAATATATATATATATATATATATATATATATATATATATATATATATATATATATATATATATCATGAAATATATATAATCCACAGATCCAAAAATATTAATTTTACTAAACGTGGATTTATGTATAATGTTGTTCAACTAGGAAGTCACCCATAGTTTGAATTTTCACTTCCAACAGCATTCAGAGGAGTGATCTCTTCTGACAATTTTTATCTGCTAAGTCAGCAACCTCTCAAGAATGTACATGTGATACCAGGTAGGATTCTAAATGTGCATATAAAAATACATGTTCTGAATAGGCTACAGAGAAAGGGAGAGAGGAATTCACATGGTTGTGAACTCTAAAAACACATGGAGAACTGTTTCAATTAAAAATTGACTAAATTTATAACTCCTACCCTATATAATGCAAAAGGCAAGTACAACTATACAACATGAATCCTCAAAACTTCTTGTATTTCTATTCTGTTGGGGTTATTATTCTCCATCATATTAGGATTACTAGTCAGAGTCTAGTAGGGTATGGGTTAGTGTCCAAAATAAGCTCCCTTGCCGCTCATTTGCCTAAAGTCATGGTGGCCTGGACACCCTGCATGTGAACCAGGAGTGATAAAATAAGACCGCAGTTAATACTGATCTGCTTCTCCAATTTGAGGCCTACTGACTGTCAGGTATAGATTCTTTATGTGAATTGGAGTCATAAGAAAACCCAAGCACTTCTTCAGGGCTTTCAAAAATTTATTTGAACCAAAGGATCCCTATTCTCACTTGATGTAGTTCAGGAACCTAACAAAGAAAGGCAAGAGACTTCATCCATCATAACTGATCTTTTTGAAATTTTGGTTTTGAATTCACACATCGGATCTTTCTTTAGATCCATCAGGGGCTGAGAATCTAAGCCACAACCGCACACAGGGCCAAAGGGTGATTCAGACACATCCCTTTGCAAAGAAATTAAGCAAAGAGCCACAGGTGATGCCCATTCATTTTCATTTGAAAACTCTTTTTTTCAGGCTTCACATGAGGGTGACCTGAGGCAAAGAACTTCCTGACATTCAGGGAAACAGATACATAGTAAGAGAATGGCCCATAGCAGGGTTTCTCCACTGAGACTTTCCTGGTCACACTGATATCTGAGTTTTCTGAGATTCTCCCATTCCCTTCAGCTGTCCAGTACATGGCCATTTAACAGAGCTTGAGGTGGTACATATCTTAAACACAAAACTATGTGCCTATTCGGGAGAGTGGCCAGAATTCAGGAAGAAAACAGGAACTTAGGCAGATAGTAGGTGTTGCCCATCCATGAGGCAAGCCGCAGTCCATTCATCAATTGGGCAGGATGAATGCTGCGAAGCTTTCTACTAGACAGAACACATCAACTGATGCATTCTCTTTTCTAATGTCGACAACCACGGACACAGTGGGATACACAGACATAGAAAGACTCGCCTTGTCAAACGACTTACTAGAAACAGTTCACTACAATCCAATCAAACCGCCTTTCTTTCGTATTCTCAGAACATGAGACAAAACCACAAACCTACACCCACACCCGCAAAGGCACCTCCTTCCCCCAAGTAGGTCTGTCATATCCGGAGTGTCCTCTGACTGGTGGGCCATACTATGTTCTCCCAAAATGGCCTGTCCTGTCTCAGATCTGCTCTACTTTGCCAACTCTGTGAAGTAGTCAGGAGCCAGCGGTGATCCACTACCTGCTTTATCAGGATAGGACCCTCTTCAGAGGTTTCCTGGCATTTGGCCATCCTCAAATCAGTAGGTACCAAGAAATATTGACTCTGTCCTTCGTAAATCCAAACAAGTTAGACCACTGGGACTTGGACGGGTTATGGCTTTGGGTGCCTGGCTTCCTGGATCCCAAGTTCAGAGACTTCCATCACCAAGGAAGTGAGGTGAAGTCACTTCCTTGAGGAACTGAATGAGGTCACTGCCTTGGAAACCACGTTGTCCTAACATTTGCCTCCAAGGTTCCCATGAGATGGAGGATGCCCCTACATCCTGTGACACTTTCACAAGTTCGAATCGTATATCAAACATAGGGACCAGGGAACAGCTCTCCACACAGGCATGGTTTGGTCTATCTTCTCTGTATTAAGAAGAATGAGGCTGATTCAGACACATTCCTTAATTCTACCAGGTTGTTTGCCATTGAGATGACTTTTGCTCTCTCATTTCCTTCATCGCTGCCTACATCTTCTCCAGGGATCATTTCTGCATGTACCTTTGAGGTTCTCAGCAGGTGGAAGATCCCATGCATTCCTGTATTGTAAGACCAACACTGTCACTGCTCTTCTGTAAAGTTAGATTGAGGGAACAGTGTATGGTTAGGGTTAATAACATTTTCATTTTCGGTTAGGAACCATTCTGCTGGATGAATAATGTTATTGGAACCTGTGATATTTATTAGAATACAGACGTGAAATATATGTACATAAACAGAAATATAAGTAAGATTTGAAGCCCAGAAATCATTGGGCCCTTGATTGGGATACCTATCGTTGAATTACATTCTGCAAAAATGTCTCAGAGAAATCGATATACAATGGCATAAAACCTTGTAACTGGATGATTGAATGTAGAAGAGAACCTCCAGTCAAAAAGTGATAGTCGGTAGGATTAGGAAGATAGTAGGTAGGTTTTAAGAAGAAGAGTGAATATAGGATTTGGACCAAAAGTTCTTTAGCAATAGGATTTCGATTAGAGTGTGAATGTAAGTTTCAGAACATGTGAAGATTTAGTCACAATGATGAACTGTGGAAAAGCAGATACCAATAGAGACATTACAAAAACAGGCAAAGTATAAAGTGAGTGAGAGGATTAGACATTTTCAACAGGGTTGAGTTTGAATATATAATCTTTGGAAGAAACTAATTTGTAGTTACCAATAGGATTTTCATTTGAGAGCATTAGGCAACCTGGACATGGATGTTTTTAGTAATCCATGTTCACTTTTCATTTAGCTTTGATACAATCATAAGTGTGACCTTTGCTTTTTGTGTCCAGAATATTTCAGTGATAAAATGCATATGTAGATCAGGTGACATGGGTATTTCTTCCAACATTTCTGGGAGCAATATTTTGAAGACGTATAAATTAGTGTTGGGGGTACAAAGAGGTGTACCCTGTGTCTATGAATATAGAGATAATGCATGAAAATACCACATTGTGAATAAATAATATAACTGGTTCCACTTTAAATAATGGATTGAATTGATATCTGAAACTAAGTAAGAAATCTTATATTGATATACAATCATTCATTCCAACCAGTTGTACATCTAATGGTAATATTAGGGTTATGGTTTATTATGAGGGGTGTGTGAGTTTTGCTTCAAATGTGATAATGGAAATCGAAAATAATGTGTTTGGAAAGAAGTTTCAAGAAAAGACCAGTCAGAAACGGAGGAATACATGTTTTCTGAAGCAGGAAGTGATTGAAAGTGAAATAAATGCCTATAAATTTGTGAACGTGTGGATGAAATATATATCCTATAATGTGCATAAACTCAAGAAATAGAAATGTACCAGTGTTGAATAAAAATAAACTTCAAAGTACATATCATGTCCCATAGGAATCTACTTGCATTGATGTTAAACTGGGTCAGTTACTGTAGAAATATTAGGATTTTTTTTTTTTTGGTGTTATACTACAATTTATTTTAGCACTAGAATGCCACAGAATGTAGAGGAAAGAGCAATGGATTTTTAGTTATAGCACTAATAATCTAACATTTAATGACTTTTTTGGGGAGTCTAGAAATTACATAAGGCTATGTAACATATATTTTATTATTTAACATTCATAAATGCTTGGGATTTTAGTAATATTTCTAGTTTTTTATTTTTTATTTTTTAAGTTGTTGATGGATCTTCATTTTGTTTATTTGTATGTGGTGCTGAGAATAGAACCCAGTTCCTCACACATACTAGGCAAACATGTTAACACTGAAACACAAACCCAGCCGCTCCACTTTTGTCTTAACATCGAACACGCCTCTCCCTCTTCTTTACTCACTTTCTTCCTCATTTTTCCCCTTCTCTCTCTTCCTTTTTCGTTTTTCCTCCATATCTATTTTTCTCTCATGGCATTACAAACAGTTGTATGCTATGAAATTTAAATTTGAGACTGGTTTATAGTCACTATTTTTTTAAAAAAAATTTAATAATTATAATCACCTGATAGATATATTAAAATACATTTATTATACATATGTGTCTATATCCATGCATATGCATTACATATATTATGTATATATATATATATATATATATATATATATACATATATATTAAAAAGTACTTTGATTAGCCTGTTAGAAATAATATACACCAAGACTTTCTTAATTCTGAAGTCTTCCAGAATTAACATCTTACAATGAAAATCAAATAAACATATTTAAGAAAAAAGGTATCATTCTTTATTATCAATATTGATAATCTAATGTTTTTATCACGTTACGCTGTAATATGGCATATTATATCTTATGAATTAGAGAAATTTTTTTGAACAACCTATTATTTAAGGACCATATGCACTGACATTTTAAATGGCTTTCTTATGATTTCAATTTCTATCAATTATGTATTAATTGCCAAATACTTATTTTAGTACTTTTCATATTCATAATTGATATAAAGTGAATTGTTTAATTTTTCTGGTAATTAGTTACTTATTACAGTAGGGACATAATTAATAGTTCTAAATTTTTATAAGTAAATGGTACAAAGATATTTTCATGCAAAATTAAGAATAATTGCATGCTCTAAATGTTTGATTGTTGATACATATAATACAGAGCTTTTGATGAGTCTCTTCCCAGTAAAACATAAAATTCAAAGATATCGTTGGGTATGTTTGTCCAAATAAAGATAGTAATAAATACACATTATCAGCTAGAAACTATTAAATAAAAGATGAAAAGAACAATCCAACACATTGTACCAACTTATCAGATGAGGCAGTATTCTGAAAGAATAGCCTAAGACTAGACCTGGTCCATGACAAAATATTTACCAAAAATTGAAATATGAAAAATATAGGAAATGCTATGAATTTTTCATGAAGGTAGGTGGATTATCCTTTAATCTCAATTAAGTGTATTTTCAAAAGCCAGTTTTCTGGTAAAATAAATTTGTGATAGATACAACTACACAAAACAAAGTTTCTGCTTAGCAAAATGAATGCATCTCAACACTTTTTTAGCTGATTTCTTGCCACTCAATTTTAAACCTTTATTTATTTATTTATTTTTATTGATTGTTCAAAACATTACAAAACTCATGATATATTATCTTTCATACATTTGACTCAATTGGGTTATGAACTCCCATTTTTCCCCAAATACGAATTGTAGAAGCACATTGGTTACACATTCACATTTGTACATAATGGCATAATAGTGATGTTGTATTCTGCTACCTTTTCTATCCCCTACTATCCCCCCTCCCCTCCCCTCCCATCTTTCCTCTCTACCTCATCTGCTGTTGTTCAATTCTCTCCATTGTTTTCCCCCCATTTCCCCTCACAACCTCTTATATGTAATTTTGTGTAATATTGAGGGTCTCCTACCATTTCCATATGCTTTCCCTTCTCTCCCCCTTTCTATCCCCCCACTCGTCTTTGTTTAATGTTAATCTTTTTCTCATGCTCTTCCTCCCTGTTCTGTTCTTAGGTGCTCTCTTTATATCAAAGAAGACATTTGGCATTTTTTAAAGGATTGGTTAGCTTAGCTTAGCATAATCTGCTCTAATGCCATCCATTTCCTTGCAAAGTCTATGATTTTGCCATTTTTTAGTGCTGAGTAATACTCCATTGTGTATAGATGCCACAGTTTTTTAACCATTCATCTATTGAAGGACATCTAGGTTTGTTCCACAGTCTAGCTATTGTGAATTGTGGCGCTATGATCATTGATGTGGCAGTATCCCTATAGTACGCTCTGTTAAGGCCCTCTAGTCCGAGAAGGGTGATAGCTGGGTCAAATGGTGCATTCATTTCCAGATTTCCAAGAAATCTCCATACTGCTTTACAAATTGACCTTATCAATTTTCAGTACCACCAGTAGTGTACAAGTGTACCCTTTTCACCATATCCTCGCCAACACTTATTGTTGTTTGACTTCATAATGGCTGCTAATCTTACTGGAGTGAGATGGTATCTTAGGGTGGTTTTGATTTGCATTTCTCTGACTGCTAGAGATGGTGAGCATTTTTTTATGTACTTGTTGATTGATTGTATGTCCTCCTCTCTGAAGTGTCTGTTCAGGTCCTTGGCCCATTTGTTGATTGGGTTATTTGTTATCTTATTGTTTAATTTTTTGAGTTCTTTGTATATTCTGGATATTAGAGCTCTATCTGAAGTGTGAGGGGTAAAAAATTGTTCCCAGGATGTAGACTCTCTATTTACCTCTCTTATTGTTTCTCTTGCAGAGAAAAAACTTTTTAGTTTAAGTAAGTCCCATTTGTTTATTGTTGTTATTAACTCTTGGGCTATGGGTGTCCTATTAATGAATTTGGAGCCCGACCCCACAGTATGTAGATCATAGCCATCTTTTTCTTCTATCACATGCAGTGTCTCTGATTTCATCACTAGCTCCTTGATCCATTTTGAGTTAACTTTTGTGCATGGCGAGAGAAAGGGATTCAGTTTCATTTTGGTGCATATGGATTTCCAATTTTCCCAGCACCATTTGTTGAAGATGCTATCCATCTCCCAATATGCTTTTAGCCTCTTTATCATATATAAGAATGTTGTAATTTTGTGGATTGATTTCTGTGTCCTCTATTCTCTACCACTGATCCACCTGCCTGTTTTGGTACCAGTACCACGCTGCTTTTATAACTATTGCTTTGTAGTACAGTTTGAACTCTGGTATTGCTATACCTCCAGATTCAAATTCCTGCTTAGAATTGCTTTTCCTATTCTGGGTCTTTTGTTTTTCCATATGAATTTCATGATTGCTTTATCATTTCTACAAGAAATGCCGTTGGGATTTTGATTGGCATCCATTTTAACCTGTAGAGAACTTTGGGTAATATCACCATTTTGATGATGTTAGTTCTGCCTATCCATGAACAGGGTACATTTTTCCATCTTCTAAGATCTTCTTCTATCTCTCTCTTTAGGATTCTGTAGTTTTCATTATATAAATCTTTCACCTCTTTTGTTAGGTTGATTTCCAAGTATCTTATTTTCTTTGAGGATATTGTGAATGGAGTGGTTTTCCTCCTTTCCATTTCAGAAGTTTTGCTCCTGATATACATAAATGCCTTTGATTTATGCGTGTTGATTTTATATCCTGCCCCTTTGCTTAATTCATTTATTATCTCTAGCAGTTTCTTTGTAGACCCTTTTGGGTCTGTTATATATATTATCATGTCATCCACAAATAGAGATAATTTAAGTTCTTGTTTTCCTATTTTTATGCCTTTAATTTCTATTGTCTAATTGCTCTGGCTAGAATTTCAAGAACTAAATTGAATAGAAGTGGTGATAGAGGGCATCCCTGTATTGTTCCAGATTTTAGAGGCAATCCCTTCAGTTTTTCTTCATTTAGGATGATGCTAGCCTGAGGTTTAGCATATATAGCTTTTACAATGTTGAGGTAAGTTCCTGTTATCCCTAGTTTTTCTAGTGTTTTGAACATAAAGGGATGCTGTACTTTGTCAAATGTTTTTTTCTGCATCTATCGAGATGATCATATGGTTCTTGTCTTTAAGTCTATTGATGTGGTGAATAGTATTTATTGATTTCCGTATATTGAACCAGCCTTGCATCCCAGGGGTGAATCCTACTTGATCATGGTGCACAATTTTTTTTTGATATGCTTTTGTATTCGATTCATCAGGATTTTATTGAGAATTTTTGTATCCAAGTTCATTAGAGATATTGGTCTGTAGTTTTGTTTCTTTGAAGTGTCTTAGTCTGATTTCAAGATCAGGGTGATTTTGGCCTCATAGAATGAATTTGAAAGAGCTCCTTCTTTTTCTATTTCTTGAAAGAGCTTGAAAAGAATCAGTATTAATTCTTCTTTGAAGGTTTTGTAGAACTCTGCTGTTTACCCATCCGGTCCAGGGCTTTTTTTCGTTGGTTATATTTTGATGGCTTCTTCTATTTCTTCCTTTGTCATTGGTCTGTTTAAATTGTGTGTGTCTTCCTGACTCAATCTGGGCAGATCGTATGACTTAAGAAATTTATTGATATCTTCACTATCTTCTATTTTATTGGAATATAGGGTTTCAAAATACTTTCTAATTATCTTCTATATTTCTGTAGTGTCTGTTGTGGTATTGCATTTTTCACCCCCTATGTTAGTAATTTGAGTTCTCTCTCTTCTTCTCTTCGTTATCATGGCTAAGGGCCTGTCAATCTTATTTATTTTTTCAAAGAACCAACTTTTAGTTTATCAATTTTTTCAATGATTTTTTGTTTCAATTTCGTTGATTTCTGCTCTTATTTTAATGTCGTCTACTACATTTGCTGTTGTTTTGCTCTTCCTTTTCTAGGTTTTTGAGGTGTAGTGTGAGTTCATTTATTTGTTGTTGTTTTTTTCTTTTTTTTGAGGAAAGAACTCCAAGAAATGAATTTTCCTCTTAAAACTGCTTTCATTGTGTCCCATAGATTACAGTAGGTTGTGTCTGTATGGTCATTTGTCTCTAAGAATTTTTTTGTCTTCTCCTTAATGTCTTCTGTAACCCATTGATCATTCAGTAGAATATTGTTCATTTTCCATGTGATGTAGGATTTTTCCTTCCTTCTTTTATCATTGATTTCCAGTTTCATTTCATTATGATCTGATATGGTGCATGGTATTATCTCCACGCCTTTATATTTACTAAGAGTTGCCCTATGACCTAATATATGGTCTATCTTTGAGTAGGATCCATCTGCTGCTGATAAGAAGGTGTATCCACTTGATGATGGTTGATATATTCTATATATGTCGGTTAAGTCTAGGTTATTGATTGTGCTGTTGAGTTCTATAGTTTCTTTATTCAGTTTTTGTCTAGAGGATGTGTCTAATGGTGAGAGCGGTCTGTTGACGTCACCTATAATTATTATGTTGTAGTCTATTTGACTCTTGAACTTGAGAAGAGTTTGTTTTATGAGTGTGGCAGCTCATTTGTTTGCTGCATACAAATTGGTAATTGTTATGTTATGTTATGTTGGTGGATGGTTCCTTTTAACGTTATATAGTGTCCTTCTTTATCCCTTTTGATTAACGTAGGTTTGAAGTTGATTGTATTTGATATGAGTTTGGCCACTCCTGCTTGCTTCCGTGTGCCCTGTGAGTGGTATGATTTTTCCCAACCTTTCACTTTCAGCCTGTGTATGTCTTTACCTATCATATGAGTCTCCTGAAAGCAGCATATTGTTGGATTTGTTTTTTTGATCCAGGTTACTACCCTATGTCTCTTGAATGGTGAGTTTAGGCCATTAACATTTAAGGTTACAATTGAAATATGATTTGTACATCCATTCATGTTAATTTATTTATTTATTTTAGTTTGGCTAGTTTTTACTTTTTGGTTATTTTCCTCCCCCTTTACTGAGATACCTCCCACTGTTAGTTTGGGGCACTATTTTTCAATTCTTCTTCTTGTAGTATTTTGCCCAAAATCCTTTGCAGTGCTGGTGTTATGGGTGTGAATTCTTTTAGTATTTATTCATTGTGAAAGACTTTAATTTTATTGTCAAATCTGAAGCTTAATTTTGCTGGATACAGTATTCTTTGTTGGAATTCATTATTTTTCAGTGTTTGAAATACATTGTTCCAGGATCTTCTCACTTTCAAAGTTTGTGATGAAAAATCAGTCGTTAATCTAATTGGTTTACCCCTGAATGTAATCCGCCTCCTTTCTCTCGTAGCTTTTAATATTCTCTCCTTGTTCTGTATGTTGGCTATCTTCATAATTATATGTCTTGGAGTTGGTCTATTATGGTTTTGAATGTTTGGGGTCCTGTAGGCTTCAAGGATTTGGCAATCCATTCCATCTTTCATCTCTGGGAAGTTTTCTAGAATTATTTCATTTAATATGTTGTCCATTCTTTCGGTTTGAATCTCTATGGCTTCTTCTATCCCGATGACTGTGAAATTTGTTTTTTTTATGACATCCCATATCTTTTGAATAGACTGCTCTTGGGACTTAAGCATCTTTTCTGTGTTGACTATATTCTTTTCACGTTGATAAACGTTGTCGTCATTATCTGATGTTCTGACTTCTATTTGATCTAGTCTATTTGTAATATTCTCGTTTGAGTTTTAATTAATAGTTTCCTGCATTTCTAGGATTACTGTTTGATTTTTTTTAAGATCTCTATCTCCTGGTAAAGCTTGTTCTTTGCCATTTGAATTTGTTTAATTCATTTTCAAAATATACTTTTATTGCTAGGACTTGCTGATTCATGTATTCTCTAATATCCCTTTCCATCTGAGTTAGGTAAGCCTTGAGTTTTTTTCCCTATCTCTGTTTCTGATGATTCTAGGTCCTCCTGTAGAATTAAGTTGTCCTGCATTGTTTGTACACATTTTTTTCCTTTGTTTTTTCATGATGTTCACGTTGTTTTCCATCTCTATTTGATTGCTGTTTTTCTGCTCTATTCTATAGATTTGTTTTGGTTTAATATATCTGTTGTCTCTCCTTTGTGTTGGTAGACTATGCCTGCTAAAGTGAATTCTGCTTGGAAGGAATTGCGATGGCCGAGCTCCAGTGATGTCACCTGTCTGCTATGGCGGGCCCCAGGCTCCTTGCCAGGGTGTTCAAATGGGAGTGGGCTGGGACTGATCTGTCTCTGTTTGTTTTCAACTCCCGGTCGCCGGTGGGCAGGCGGTCTCCAGCTGTCCAGTCACACAGTCAGCGGGTGGGCTGTCACTGGTGGGCGGGAGATCTCTAGCCACCCAGTTGCACGTGCAGCCAGCGGGCGATTGGTCGCTGGTAGTCAGGCGGGCACCAGCCACCCAGTCTCACCAGCAGCGGGCTGTTTGTGACCAGTGGGCGGGCGTTCTCCAGCCGCCCAGTCACGCGGGCCTGGCCTCTAGTCCCCTGTTATCTCCTGCTAGTCCTGGTTTCTCGTGCTAGACCAGATTTCCCCTGAGTGATGCCTCTCGGCAGCTCATACTGTCCTCTGGGCCTGCCGTTTCTTGGGTGTGGATGGTGTCTATGGGGAACCCCGGCACTCTATTGTTTTGATTTTTTCCTCTTGCCCCTCTCCCAGCTCTGGCTAGACAGGTTTCGTTTTCGCCGCTGATGGGAGGGGAAGTTGAAGGTCAGGTGCCTCTAGTTTTCCCGACGTCTTTATGCAGGCTCTCTCTGATAATCTCTCCAATGGAAAGCCTAAGAGAGATTTTATGTGAATTCCCTGCTGTATGGGAGATGAGCTGAGTAACACAAACCTGTTTTATTGTTGCAATCTGTTGGAGAGTGGCGGTGGTTACTTCTGCTCTCCAAGATGGTGGCCGTTGGTTTCCTTGGTGGAGTTTTTATTGTTGGGGGGATAGAACTGTAGCACTTCCTTCCCCGTTTGAAATCCCAAACTCACCCCGGGGCTCAGTTGGAGGTCAGCCAGCAGGATTCCACAGAATCTGCAGCAACGTTTCTCCCTGCCGGCTGGTCGCTTCTAGGTGGTGCCCTGCTGTCTCTAGCCACGGGGCAGGCCACACAGATTTGTCAGCCCGGATCTCCAGTCGCACATTTGGCTCGTGTTTGAGACTCAATTACCGGAACTCATTGGTGGAAATCATTCTTCTAGGTTTCGGTGCACACCCATTTTTCTGTAAGATCCTAACAAGATAATTTTTTGTCGTTCTAACTCGTTATTCACCTGTGAAGTGGCGCAGTTCACAGGGTGTGAGTGGCAGATTCAGAGACATCCCTTCATCCTGACTAGGTTGTTTGCCATGGAAGATGACTTTTGCTCTCTCAGGTCCTTCATAGCTGCCTACATCTTCTCCATGGCTTATTTCTCCATGGACCTTTGAGGTTCTCAGCAGGTGAAAGATCCCCTACATTCCTGTATTATAAGACCAACTCTGTCCGTGCTCTTCTTTAAAGTTAGATTGAGGGAACACTTTAGGGTTAGGGTTAATAACATGTTTGATTTGGGTTAGGAATCATTCTGCTTATGAATAATTCTATTGAGAAGCTGCGATATGTATAAGAATATATAGTTGAAATATATGTAGGAAAACAGAAATCTAAGTAAGATTTGAATCCCAGAATGGCATTGGGCCCTTAATTGGGATACTTAGCGTTGAATTACGTTCTGCACAGATGTCTCAGGTAAATTGATATACAATGTCATAGGACCCTGTACCTTGGAAGATTGAATGTAGATGAGAACATCCATTTAAAAAGGTATAGTTGTTATTGAATGGTTAATTAAATAGGTACTTGTCACTTCCTGTTTTTCTCTATGCTTAACAAAACACTGTTGAAATCTTGAGAACTGTTTGCTAATCTTGTTCCCAGAATGTGCTGTACCCAGTTTTCAAACTGCAGAATTTACTCTCTCACCTGGTTGCATGCAAACTGCCCACTCCCACTGACCCATCAATAAACTTCCCTCCTTGCCCTCGGCAAGGAAAGTATATAAGCTCTGCTCAAGCTCTTCTCAGGGCTCTCTGCTGTATTCAAGTGAGCTCTGAGCCCCAGCATGCTGGAACTCCAATAAACCCTTTGCTGTTTCATGAGTCAGTTTCTTGGTGGTCTCTTCCTCCAATGCACGCCCGACCTTTACACATGAAGTTTCCACTGATATCTGGCAGCGGCGGATGAGAGACCCCAACAGGCTACTCTTGGGGTAAGTAAGTCTCCTATTCCTGCTTTCAGGTTTCAGGTTAGGACTTGGAAAAATGGCTATTGATGAAGAGTGTGAGCTCTCTCCGACAGTGGCTGACAGACGTGTCACAGAGCCACAGGCCACGTTCCTGGAGGACGCCCCAGAGGACTTGGGAAATTTAGTTATAATAGATTCCTCGACTCAGTGATATTTTGTTTTGGATTCGGTATTGCCAGCCCATTGGTTATTGCCGGCTACTCAGTCCTGATCTCAGTGTTGGACGTCCATTGCCTGTCTTTATTGTCTTGTCTTGTCTGTTTCATGTGTCGTTGCTTTCACTGTTTGTGGATCTTTCATTATGGGACAGAGCACTTCAATGCTAGATCTCAGTTTAAAGGGCGACTCTTATGCGTGGTCTCATAAAATCCCAACACAATTAATGGCAATACTTCTCTGAGCTCAGTTCCAGAACTCAGTCTCTAAGGGGAATCACACCAGAGTTCAAGCCCAGGTGGACCCAGTCATCTCTTCCAAATGCCACACAAATGACCACAATTAAAACCAAAACACTCCCCAATGGCCCTCATCTTCTTCCATATAGACACTCATCATAACCTCTGGCTGGACGTTTCCATGAGGGGCATAGCCCAAGACAGTGTCCAAAACATGCTCCCTTGCCGCTAATTTGCCTAAAGTCAGGGTGGCCTGGAAACCCTTCCAGTGAACCAGGATTGATCAAATACACCTGCCATTAATACTGATCTTCTTCTGCAATTTGAGGCCTACTGACTGTCAGGTGTAGATTCTTTATGTGAATTTCAGTCATAAGAAAACCCAACCACATCTGCAGTGCTTTGAAAAACTCATTTGACCCAAAGGATCCCAATTCTCACTTGATGGACGTCAAGAACCTAACAGAGGACGGAGAGAAACTTCACCCACAATGACTGCTCTTTTGGCCATTTTGGTTTTGGATGCACACATGGGATCTTTCTTTAGATCTATCAGTTGCAGAGAATCTAAGACACAGCCTCACACAGGGCATAGAGTTGGATTCAGACACATCCATTTCCAAAGCAATTAAGCAAAGAGCCACAGGTTATGCCCATTCATTTCCATCTGAAAACTGTTTTCTTCAGGCTTCACAAAGGGGTGGTCCGAAACAAAGAACTTCTTGACATTCAAGGCAACAGAACATTATGTAAGCAAAAGGCTCAAAGAAGGGTTTCTCCACTGAGAGTTTACTGGTCACACTGATATCTGTGTTTTCTGAGATGCTCGCCATTCCCTTCATCTATCCAGTACATGGCCATGTCACAGAGCTTGGAGGTGGTACATATCTTGGACACAAAACCATGAGCCTATTCTGGAGATTGGCCAGAATTCAGAAAGAAAATTGGAAATTACTAAGATCGTTGGTGTTGCCCATCCTTAAGGAAAGCTGCAATCCATTCATTAATTGGGCAGGATGAATGCTGGGAAGCTTTCTACAAGACAGGACAAATCTATTGATGCATTCTCTTTTCTAATGTCTACAACCACGGACATAGTGGGATACACAGACATAGAAACACTCGCCTTGTCAAACGTCTTACTAGAAACAGTTCAACCCCAAAAAACAAACCACCTTACCTACCTATTCTCAGAACATGAGACAAAATCATAAACCCAAAACCACACCCATATTGGCACCTCCTTCCCCCAAGTAGGTCTGTGACTCTAGGGAGTGTCCTCTGACTGGTGGGCCATACAATTTTCCCCTGAAAAGTCCTGTCCTGTCTCAGGTCTGTTCTCCTTGACCAACTCTGTTAAGTTGTCAGAAGCTAGTGTTTAGCCACTACCTGCTTTCTCAGGAAAGGCCCTTCTTCAGAGCTTTCCTTGCTTTTGCCATCCTAACATCAGTAGGTACAAAGAAAGACTGACTCTGTCCTTCGTAAATCCAAACAAGTGAGCCCATTGGGACTGGGACTGGGACTGGCTCTATGTGCCTGGTTTCCAGTATCCCAAGTTCAGAGAGATCCATCACCAAGAAAGTGAGGTGAGGTCACTCCATTCAGGAACTGAATAAATTCACTGCCTTGTAAACCATTTTGTCCTAATAGTTGCTTCCAAATGTCCCATTAGATGGAGGCTTCCCCTACTTCCTTTGAAACTTTCACAAGTTAGAATGGTATGTCAACCTTAGGAACCCGGGAATAGCTATCCACACAGGCCTGGTTTGGTCAATCTCCTCTACATTAAGAAGAGAGAGGCTGATTCAGACACATCCCTTCATCCTGACCAGGGTGATTGCCATGGAAGATGACTTTTGCTCTCGCAGATCCTTCATAGCTGACTATATCTTCTCCAGGATTCATTTCTGCATGGACTTTGGAGGTTCTCAGCAGGTGGAAGATCCCCTACATTCCTGTATTGTAAGACCAACTCTGTCCCTGCTTTTCTTTAAATTTAGGTTGATAGAACAGTGTATTCTTAGGGCTAATAAAATGCTTGATTTGAGTTAGGAATAATCCTGCGGGATGAATAATGGTATTGGGAACCTGAGATATTTATAAAAATATAGAGGTTAAATATATTAATGAAAACCGAAATCTAGGTAATTTTGAAGCCCAGAAGGGCATTGGGCCCTTGATTGGGATAGTTAACTTTGATTTACATTGTGTACAGATGTCTCAGATAAATAGATATACAATGGCATCAGACCTTGTAGCTTGGATGATTGAATGTTGAAGAGAACATCCAGTCAAAAACGGATAGTAGGTAGAATTAGGTACAGAGTTGGTTTAGGAAGAAGAGTGAGTATAGGATTTGGAACAAAAGTTCTGGAGCATTAGGGTTGTGGTTAGAGAGTGAAAGTGAACATAAGTTCATGTGAAGGGTCAGTCACAATGGTGAACTGGTGAAAATATGCAGGAAACCACATATCTTTAGAGACATTATGAAATCAGGCAAAGTATAAAGTGAGTGATATGATTATGCATTTTCAACAGGGTTGAGTTTGAATATATAATCTTAGGAAGAAACAAATTTCCCCTTCCTCTCCTGTTTTCTCTTTTCTTTCCACTATACAAAGTCTAATCTGGGACAGAAAAGATCTGTCCTTTATAGGGCATATCAGGACATATACAGGATTGCCTGGAGCCCTTAGTTTGGGTAATGATTTAGCAGATAAAACTACGCATGACATACATATTTTCTCTACAGTAGAAGAAGGTACAAATTTTCATAAAAAATTCCATGTCAATGCTAATACTATACATAAGCGCTTTAAAATAACTAAGGAACAAGCTAGACAAATAATAAAACAATGTCAAAATTGTGTGACCATTTTACCACAAGTTAATCTTGGAGTCAATCCTAGAGGATTGATACCTAACCGTATTTGGCAGATGGACGTCACAAACTTGCCAGAATTTGGAAAATTAAAATATTTGCATGTTACAGTTGATACTTCTTCTGAATTTTTGATGGACTCCCTTCATGCCGGAGAAAAAAAACTAAAGATGTTATAGCTCATTGCTTACAAAATTTTGCCACTGTGGGCATTCCAAAACAGTTAAAAACAGATGTTGCCCCTGGTTATACTTTTACCTCTTTTAAAGAATTTTGCTCATCATTTTGCATTACTCATATAACAGGAATCCCATACAATCCGCAGGGACAAGGCATAGTTAAATGAGCTCATCAAACTATTAAAACGTACTAATTAAACAAAAAAAAAAAGGAATTGGGAAGGGGTATATATTCCCCAAAGATAAACTTAAAATAACCCTTTTTACTCTAAACTTTGGAAATTTGGATTCATCAGGGCTTAGTCCTGTGGAAAGGCATATGTGTCCAAAAAATGTACATAAGCCCAAGGTACTTTGGAAGAATATTCTAACAGGACAATGGAAATGTCCTGACCCAGTAATTGTCTGGAGTTGGAGGTCTGTTTGTGTGTTTCCACAGGGAGAACAGCAGCCGATTTGGATTCCAGAGAGACTAACTAAAGCAATTTCTACAGATTAAAAGAATATGATTTGGCTCAAATCCATAACAGCTGATATCCAGAACTCCAGTTTGGCTATTCTTACATCTGTGACAAATCCAGGATGCTTTTTTCAATATCTATTTTATTATTACCCTTTCCCATGTCATGAAGTTCTATTTTGTTTTTTGAGCTCATACAAACCTAGGTTAATGTTTTGCTGATTAGTTCTATTTTTGGACTATAGAGTTTTTAGACATTGCAATGGAGATTTCACCTGTAAAATGTTATAAGGCCTTTACTCTTCTGTTATGTGTTGTATGTATTATATTACGTGTGCACACTTGTGTTTTTTGTTATATGTTTGAATGTACGTATGTCCATATATCATATATGATGAGCGCTCATGAAAAAATGGATCCAAATATATTTTTATACACTTGATGTAAATGTTTTAATTTAAATTGGGTAAACACCTGTTGAGGATTGTTTTAAAATGTGTACAAAAAAGGAGGTTAACAGATCTGTTTGTTTACTTTCACCTTTTCTTTTCATTATATTTAATAATTCTCTTCAAGACAATGTAAATTGTTAAGAAAATTGTTTTCTTTTAGTACCTTCTGGAATGTTACATAATTTTTCTTTGGCCATTATTGCCAAAATTCCTATCTTCATCCCAGTGCCTGTAAAGACAAAGATAAAACCAATCTACAGCTTCTGCAATAGCCATCACTGAACTGCTTGCAGAACTTGCCTGGACTATGTATCACCTGTATGCATTGTGAACTCACCTGCATGCATTGTGAACAATATGTTGGTGAATTGACTTGTGGTAGTGTTGGGGTATTTTTGCTGATGATGTCATCGGTGGTACAATTTTTCCAAAAGGAGCCCTCAATTGGCTTGGTGTATCTTCCTCCCTTCTGCTGTCATGGTCGTTCAGCTAAAATTTGGGGGCCAACAGAGGTGAGACAAAGAACCTCAGCCCCCGCTGGTACAAAGGCCTCTCCACAGGTGTGACTGTATACTGGACCTGTAGCTAGTGACGGGTAAGATCCAATTGCAATGGTACCAATCTAAGACTGGAGGCTGATACCTTGAGGTCAGCTCATTCGATAATGGGTAAGCACCATATGTACTATTGGACAACCTAAGGCAGGCATGGTCCCTAAGCCACATGCTTGTTGTTTAAACAGAGAGGGGGAGGTGTTGAGAGGCACAGCCCAAGGGGCCAAACAAACTTTCAGACTGCCAGCTGATTATTGGCTAACAGCGGCCCCAGCAACATCAAGCTAATTGGCTCCTCTGCGGTGATGCTCATTGGAGATGCTCATAGAGCAGTTTCCCCACCCTTTCAGACTGCAAGCTGATGATTGGCTCACAGCAGCCCCAGCAATATCTAGCTGATTGGCTCCTCTGTGGTAATGCCATTGGGCTGTTTCCCCACCCTTTCAGACAACGGAGCTGCTCATTGTGGGACTTTTTGGGCTCTGCCCACACGACCCAGCCAATCGACCTCAAGAGAAGGAGTGTGGAGGTTGAGAGCTTGTGGGAAGCCAGTAGTGGCAGTTGGGCTCTGAGGGTTTTTCCCGAGGAGCTAATTTTTAGTCATGTGTGGTTCTAAAAGTAAGGTTAGTTTCTTTTGACAAGTGGCTCCTGAATTGTGCCCAGCCAGAATGCAGCAATCCTAAAGTGATGGAGAAAAAGAACCCAAACAGAATAGAAATACAAGCAGTTTAGAAAGGCATGGTGTATAGTTGGATTTACCTTTTGCATGATAAAGGGTAGGTGTTATAAATCTAGTCAATTTTAAGTTGAAATAGTTCTCCATGTGTTTTATAGTTAACAAATATGTGAATTCCTATCTCCCTTTATCTGTAGCCTATTCAGCACATGTATTTTTGTATGTACATATAGAATCCTACCTGGTATCACATGTACATTTTTGTTGGATGGCTGACTTGGCAGATACAAATTTTTAGAAGAGGTCACTCCTCCTAAACGTTGTTGGAATTGAAAATTAAAACTATGGGTGAGCTTCCTAGTTGAACAATATAATACATAAATCCATGTTCAGTAAAATGAATAGTTTTGGATCTGTGGATGTTATATATTTCATGATGAATTTCGATTGGCATATATATTGCTACCTTTTAATGCCTCTCTCTCTCTCTCTCTCTCTCTCTCTCTATATATATATATATATATATATATATATATATATATATATATATAGATAGATATACATACACACACACACTCTCCAGATTTTTCAGAATGTAAAATATATGTGTCTTATTATACAATCCCAAAATGCATTCATAATCATGAATGTGGATTTATAACCAAATGTTCACAAAGTTATTTTCAGAAATATTCATCCACCTTAAATACATATTGTATCCTAGTACTGAAATCAAAATTCAGTGAATGGTGCATAGAAGTCCTAATTTTTCTACAGTAACTGACCCACTTTAACATCAATGCAAGTAGATTCCTATGGGACATGATGTGTATTTTGACCTTCATTTTTATTCAACACTGTTACATGACTATTTCTTCAGTTTATGCACATCATAGGATATATATTTCATTCACAATTTTGCAAATTGATAGGCTTTTGTTTCACTTTTAATCACTTCTTGCTTCAGTACACAAGTATTCCTCTATGTTTTTTGACTGGTCTTTTCATGATACTTCATTTTATTTTAGATTTCAATAATCACTTTTAAAGCAAAACTCACACACTCTTCATGATAAACCATAAACCTAATATTACCATTAGATGTATAAATGGTTGTAATGAATGTATGTATCTCAATATAAGATTTCCTGTAAATTTGTAAATATCAATTCAATCCAATATTTAAAGTTGGAACCAGTAATATTATTTATTCACAGTATGGTCTATTCATTCATTTTATCTATATTCCTAGACACAGGGAACACCTATTTGTACACCCTATACTAATTTATACACCTTCAAAATATTGCCCACAGAAATGGTGGAAGAAATACTCATGTCACCTGATCTACATATGCACTTTATCACAGTAATATTCTGGAAACAAAATGCAAAGTTCACACTTATGACTGTGCCAAAGCCTAAATGGAAAGTGTGCATGGATTACTAACAATATCCATGTCCAGATTGCCTAATTCTCTCAAATGTCAATCCTATTGGTGACTAAATATTTGATTCTTTCTAAGATTTTATACTCAACCTCTACCCTGTTGAAAATGTCTAATCCTATCACTCAATTTATACTTTGCCTGATTTCTTAATATCTCCATTGATATCTGCTTCCCCATATATTTTCCCCAGTTCATCATTGTGTCTGACTCTTCACATGTGGTGACATTTACATTCACTCTCTACCGCAAACCCTATTGCTAAAGAACTTTTTGTCCAAATCCTATACTCACTTTTCTTCCTAAACCTGCTGACTATCTTCCTAATCCTACCAACTATGCCTATATGAGTGGATGTTTTCTTCTACATTCAATCATCCAATTTTCAAGGTCCTATGCCACTGTATATCGATTTATCTGAGACATCTGTTTAGAAGATATTTAAAAGCTAAGTATCCCAATCAAGGGCCCAATGCTCTTCTGGGCTTCAAATCTTACCTAGATTTCTGTTTTTATACTTATATTTCACCTATATATTCTTGTAAATATTACAGGTTCCCAATACCATTATTCATCCAGCAGAATGATTCCTATCCCAAATAAAACCTGTTATTACCCTAACCATACACTGTTCCCTCAATGTAACTTTACAGAATAGCAGGGAAAAAGTTGGTCTTACACTACAGGAATGTAGGGGATCTTCAACCTGCTGAGATCCTCAAAGGACCATGCAGAAATGATTTCTGGAGAAGTTGTAGGCAGCTATGAAGGACCTGAGGGAGGAAAACTCAACTTCCATGGTAAACAACCTGGTCAGAATGAAGGGATGTGTCTTTATCAGCCTCTTTCATCTTAATGTAGAGAAGATTGACCAAATCAGGCCTGTGTGGAGAGCTGTACTCGGGTGCCTATGGTTGATATACCATTCCAACGTGTGAAAATGTCACAGGAAGTAGGGGCACCCTCCATCTCATTGGACCCTTGGAAGCAACTCTTAGGACAAAGTGGTTGCCAAGGCAGTGACTTCATTCACTTCCTGATTGAGGTTACCTCACATAACGTCCTGGGTGATGGAACTCTCTAAACGTGGGATTCAGAAAGCCAGGCAAGCACACCCAGTCCCAGTCCCAGTCCCAGTGGTCTCACTTTTTTTGGATTTACCAAGGACAGAGTCTGTCTTTCTTGGTACCTACTGATGTGAGGATGGCCAAAAGACAGGAAAGCTAAGAAGAGGGGCCTTTCCTGATAAAGCAGGTAGTAGCTCACCACTGGCTTCTGACAACTTCACACAACATTCTTCCCTCAATGCAGCACAAAGGTCCCTTTCACTCATGAAGAGGAGGTCCAACCCTCAACTGTTCTGTAAAAGAACTTCAGAGAGAGAGGTTAAAGATTCCTGCAAAGCTGTTATGGAGGTTTCTAATATATTTAAGTTTTGGTCTATTTCTGCTTGTAACTGGGTCATTTGTTGTGTCCCATGGACCAGGGCAGTGGTTCCTGTGCCCACCCTTGTGGCAACTCCTATTCTTTATAGGATGGCTAAAGTGAGGGACATATGTTCCCAGTGAAACCGGGTTGTATGTCCCACCTATTCGATCTTCAAATGAACCTGCGTCATGATAGAGCATTCTGGGTAACATATGCACCATTACACAATTAATCACATCCGTTTTTCATTTCATGAAAACATCAACAATGTTTTAGTATATAGAATTATACTGTTGTAGGGACGGACAAGGCAAGGCACCTAAGATAGCACCAAAGACAGTGAAACAGTCATATTTGGTTGCACCCAGATTCAGATGGCATTGCTTCGGTTGTAATCAATTAATCTTCTGAATTCCAAGTTTAGGTAGTTTCAGAATTTTGTACCCAACATGTAAGAGAAGTGGCTCAGAAGATCACACTCTGCAGAAGTTCACAAAAAGCTGTTTTTGTTTCTGTTTTTTTTTTTTTTTTTCTCTGTTCTGGGCAAGTTAACTTTTCAAGGACAACTGGGTGGGGGAGAGCTTTTACTTCCCTTTCTTTTTTTCCCCCTGCCAGCTGTTACCATGGAGCCCAGATGGTAACTTCTTTATCTTAGAAATGTTGCCATCTCTGTGAAGCCCCAGTTCAAGGCCAGAGGAATTGTTCACATATTTTGTGAAAAAGTAGTAAGGGGGTGTCTAGCTTAGGAATGCTGATTATTTTTAGCCAGTGGCCAAGTGGAACAGGGCAACATTAAAAGAGGAAGGTTATCTACACTGAAATCGTTTATAGGGACTTTTTTGCTGAAAGTCCTAAAGTCAGCCATGGTGAAGACTCCTGGAGAAGGTCAGTGAAAACTTTTCTGTGGGCCTGGTACAGAGGGGGGAGACAGAGAAGTCGGGGCTTAGAGCAGCTTCATGGATCTGAGAATGAGAAAGGAGAGATGTAAAAGAATAATGGGAAAGGGGTTTGGGATATTCCTAGCAACAAAACTTGAGCAGTAGAACAGGTAGAGCAGAGGGGAAGAAGGGAGTGAGTATCCACAAAGGCTGTGAGGGACTTTAAATTTTTAGTAACCTGTTTTCAGTGATGAAAGAGCAACTTTAAAGGCCATTTTCATTACATTTGGATAAGGGTCTGAGGGCTCTCCTCAGCTGGTTTGAGCTATGGGTTAGGTGGAAAGAGGACCTGGTGGGACCCAGTGCGGGCAGTGACAAGAGAGGAGAGGAGTGAGTCAGTGGAGGGGTACCTCAGTACCTGCTTCTCAGCCAGGGGGCAATGGTCTGAGAACCGGTGTTGGTTTGGGTTTTTGATCTAGTAATTGAAGGGAAGAAATCAGGTTGCTGAGTTTGGAGTGACAGCAGATAGTCTGGAGAAGAAGGCTGAGGGTGAGGATCTATTGGAGAAGCATAGTTCAGGATGTGAGCGAAGGAGGGAAAAGGCCTCCACATAGGGGAATCTCCTTTTACCCTTTGAGCACTTGCAGAAGTTAAAAAGGTCACACAGTATTTGAGGATCTAGAGACCCCTCTGGGGGCCATGGGTTTTGGTTATCTAATTGGTCATATGGCCAATGCTGTGTACAGAATTTGATGAGGAGTTCGGGTTCCATCAGGAAGCCCCTGTATGCTCACATCCCCATGACTTACAGAAGAAATTGGCTTTTCCTCCACACAGCTTTTGCTGTTTGTGGCTTTGATTGTCTGCCGGGCAAACATAGTAATCTAGGCTAGCCAACCTGCACCTGGCTTACCTGTCCCGACATCCATAATGTTTGTTTCCATTATTTATGGTACAAAAGGTATTTAATGGAATTTTAGTGGGATCCTCTTCATCAGGGATATCCTAATAGGAAAGACCTATAGCCAGCTAACAAATGTCTGGGTGGAGAAATGGCCACCAGGTCCCAAAGTGGGCTATATGTGAGATAGATTATACTTCTTCTCCAGTAGGATTTGTGATCAGCCATCGCTGCTGAAAGGGCTGATGAGGGTTAGAACTACTGGTGGTCAAGGAGAGACTCTATAGCTTCATCCACCTGGCGAATACACAATTTGAAAGGGTTACCAGTCTCTTCCAGTTTCCAGGCAGAGTCTGGACAGGGTGCAGGCTTGAGATAAGAGGCCAGGATCCAGGAAGTGATTCTGTCTACCTTTACCACTGTAGGTGTTATAAGTAGAACCTGGTATGGTCCTTTCCAGTGGGGTTCCAGGGATGACACCTGATGTTGTCTTACATAGACAAAGTCTCCTACATGATATTGATGTGGAGTCCCCTCATCTCCAGGTTGGTAGGCAGTGGCCAGCTGTTTTCACAGGTATCGCTGAGTTCTTTCAACAGCTGTAAGTCTGTCAGCATGGTGATGTGGAATGGATCGTTAGGTCTTAGAGTTGGGGTTAGGTCCCTTACTGGAATAGGGGCCCCATAGGGAATTTCATAGTGGGTGAGGTTACACAAAGAAACAGAGAGAGAATTTCTTGCATGAAACATTGCATAAGGCAGAAGCATTGTCCAATCTTTTATGTCGGTCTCTAAGATTAATTTCATTAAGGTCTCTTTAATGGTTCTATTCATTCATGCTACCTGTCCTGCACTCTGTGGTCTATAAGCACAATGTAATCCCCAGGGTACTGGCTAACCCCTAACGTACCTGGGTCATGAATGCAGGTCCATTATCAGACTCTGTTACCTTAGGCAGGTCGTATCTTGGAAAAAAATCTTCCAGGATCTTCTTGACCACCATTTGTGCTGTTTCTTTCTTTCTTTCTTTCTTTCTTTCTTTCTTTTTTTTTGGTGGGGAAGTCTTTAATCCATCCTGAAAATGTATCTACAAAGACTAGGAGATATTTAAGTCCATACCTTGCATGCTTAATTTCAGTAAAGTTCACTTCCCAGAATTGTCCTGGTCTTTTTCCTCCTAGGTGCTTTCCTCCAGGAAGCTTGGAAGGGTAAGCATAAACCAATTGATGGACCCGACAGGCTTTTGTTACCCATTCAGTCCTTTTGCTGTGATTTGGTTAGTGGAAAACTCTGTTCTTGATCCTTCAGGAATGCCTGCAGTTTCTTTGAACAAAGTTGAGTGAGTTGATGTACATTTTCTACTGACATAGTTAGAGCCATGACTATAGGAGTTTTTACTGAAGGATTTAGAAATCCCACTTGGTTGCCTTCAGGGTTAAAAGTTATTTTGGCCCAGAGCTTGGTGAGCAGATCTCTGCCCATCAATGGGGCCAGGCATTCTGTGATTACTAGGAAGGATTGATGGATTTTCCTTTTCCCAGGTCCATGGTCCTCTTAGTTGTCCAAGCCCGATACTTACTGCCATTTGCCCCTTGAACTAGAGACCTTTTATTTGATAGATAGCCCAATGGGGCCTTAAGGGCTGAGTATATTGCCCCTGTATCCACTTCAAAGTTTACTGGGGTCCCCTACACTTCAAAAGTTACCCTGAGCTCCGGGAGGGGATGTTAGCCCCGACTTTTGGAGTCATCCTCAAGAGTCAGAATGGCTGGCAGGAGTGGCTGTCTCTTTCTAGGGAAATCTTTGGCCCAGTGTCCTTTTTTTTACAGTAGGCACAGTGATCTGAGGCAAGGAGTGGCCTCTGGCGTGGGCCCAGGTATCCCTTCCTGTCTCCCTGTTTCTTAATTTCTGGCCTATTTGTTGTTGTGACCAGGACCTTAGTCAGCGCCTTAGTCTGTCTTTTGTTTCTTTTATCCTCCCTTTGTTCCCTTCTCTTCCTCAGTTTCTCTCTTAAAGTATACCTTTTTGGCTTCTCTGACTAAATCTCTCAAAGTCATATCTTGTAATCCATCTAAGCATTTTAACTTTCTTTTAATATCTGGGGCAGCTTGCCCAATAAAGGCCATTGTGACAGATGACTTTTGATCCTCTGCCTGAGGATTGAAAGGAGTATATCTTCTATATGCCTCCATAATTCTCTCTAGAAACATAGAGAGAGGTTCTTCAGGCCCTTGAATAATCTCTCTTACCTTGGCCTAATTAGTTGGTCGCCTAGCGGCCGCACGGAAACCCACTATTAGAGCCCGGTGATAAGTGAACAGATGCTCCCTACCTTCAAAGATTTGGGGGCCACAGTTGGGTTGGTTCAAAGGAAATCTGGCTTTGATTATCTTGGGAAGTTGTGTCAGTCACGCATCTGGTGAGAGGATATTTTTTTCCAGCTTCCAGGAGTATTCTATTTTGATCCCCTGTCATGAAGACAGTCCCTATGAGTTGTTGGCAGTCATCTCAAGTAGGCTAGTGTGAAAACATCAATGACTCAACCAGACCTGTGTGCCAGGTGGGGTGCTCAGAAAAAGGGGGATTGTTATATTTCCAATTATGTACGTCTGAAGAGGAGAATGGCCAAAACCGGTAGGCTTGCATTTTTTCCCGCATGGCCGTCGTCAATCTTTGGCCCATAGGGATGGAGGGGGAGCATCATGGGAGTTCCAGTGTTTTCAACTATTCACTGCTGGCGAGTTCCTATAGCCGGGCCAGCTTCCTCAAGGGAAGGAAGGGCTGTGTGTGCCACTGGGGAGCTATCTGGAGGGTGCTGTGCTCCTCCAATTGCAGAGAGGCTGAGTCAGCAGCAGGGGAATCACTTAGAGGGTGTTGGGGATTGGGGGAAGAGGGCAGGGGATAAGGAGGGGGAGGTCAATCCAGTAGAGTCAAATCTTGTGACTCAGGGAGAACAGAGGGTGGAGAAGGAAGAAGAGCAGAGGGTTTGAGAGATCATGGGGGAAGGAGTAGGAGCAGGGGCAGCGGTAAGGAAAGGCTTCACCCATGGAGGAGGAGATTTGCAGAGGTCCTGCAAAGTTAAGATATATGGCGGAATGATCCAGATGGCTATGTGGCCCTGGCTAAAAGACAATATCTCTAACTTTTTAAATTAGTGTGAAGTAAAATGATCCTTCTAGAGGCCATCCGACTCGAAAGGTGGGTCATTCTGAGGCACAGAGCGTCTTCCAGGTCCAGTGTTTTACTAAATAAAAAAGATTCTGAGCCCTTATGTGGACTTTGGGCCAGTGATCAATGGTCAGGGACAGAGGCATTGAAGTGCTCTGTCCCATAATGAAAGATACACAAATAGTGAAAGCCACGACACATGGGGTCTCACATTCGCCGCTGCTGGATTTCAGTGGAACCTCCATATGAAAAGGTCGGGCAAGCCTTGGAGGAAGAGACCACAAAAAGATTGTCACATGCAACAGCAAAGGGTTTATTGGGGGTCCAGCATGCTGGGGCTCAGAGCTCAATTGAAAAGAGATGAGAGCCCTGAGAACACCTTAAGCAGAGTTTATATAATTTTCTTGGAGAGGGCAGGGAGGAAAGTTTATTGATGGGTCCGGGTGAGTGGGCAGTGTGCGTGCACACGGGTGAGGGAGTACATTCTGCAGTTTGGCAGTTGGGGAGAGCACATTCTGGGAACAAGATTAGCAAAGAGTTCTCAAGATTTCAAAAGTGTTTTGTTAAGCATACAGAGAAACAGGAAGTGACAAGTACCTATTTTATTAACCTTTCACTACCGACTATCCCTTTTTGACTGGATGTTCTCTTCTACATTCAATCATCCAAGGTACAAGGTCCTAGGCCATTGAATATTGATTAATCTGACACATCTGTGCAGAACCTAATTCAAAGCTAAGTATCCCAATCAAGGGCCCAATTCTCTTCTGGGCTTCAAAACTTACCTAGATTTCTGTTTTCATACATGTATTTCACCTATATATTCTCATACATATCACAGGTTCCCAATACCATTATTTATCCAGCAGAATGATTCCTAACCCAAATCGAAAATGTTATTAACACTAACCGTACACTTTCCCCTCAATCTAACATTACAGAGAGGAGGGACAGAGTTAGTCTTACAATACAGGAATGTAGTGGATCTTCCACCTGCTGAGAACCTCAAAGGTCCATGCAGAAATGTCCTCTGGAGAAGACGTAGGCAGCTATGAAGGACCTGGGAGAGTAAAAGTCATCTTACATGACAAACAACCTGGCCAGGATGAAGGGTTGTGTCCAAATCAGCCTCTCTCGTCCTAATGTAGAGAAGATGGACCAAACCAGGCCTCTGTGGAGAGCTGTTCCCAGGTTCCTATGGTTGATATACCAATCTAACTTGTGAAAGTGTCACAGGAAGTTGGGGCAGCCACCATCTCATGTGACCCTTGGAAGCAACTGTTAGGACAAAGTGGTTGCCAAGCCAGTGAACTCATTTAGTTTCTGAAGGAAGTGACCTCACCTCACTTCAGTGGTGATGGAACTCTCTGAACATGGGATCCAGGAAGCCAGGCATCCAAGCCAGTCTCAGTCCCAGTCCCTGTGGGCTCACTTGTTTGGATTTACCAAGGACAGAGTCAATCTTTCTTGGTACCTACTGATGTGAGAATGGCCAAATACCAGAAAAGCTCTGAAGAGGGGCCATTCCTGAGAAAGCAGGTAGTGGCTCACCACTAGCTCCTGACAACTTCACAGAGTTGACCAAGGAGACCAGATCTGATAAAGGACAGGCCATTTTGGGAGAACATAGTATGGTCCAGAAGTCAGAGGACACTCTGGATAGTCACAGACCTACTTGAGGGAAGCAGGTGCCTTTTTGGGTGTTGGTGTGGGTTTGTGGTTTTGTCTCATGTTCTGAGAATAGGTAGGAAAGACGGTTTTGTGGTTTGGAGTGAAATGTTTCTACTAAGTCGTTTCACAGGGCGTGTGTTTCTATGTCTGTGTATCTCACTGTGTCCGTGGTTGTAGACATTAGAAAAAAAGAATGCATCAGTGGATGTGTCCTGTCTATTAGAAAGCTTCCGAGCATTCATCCTGCCCAATTAATGAATGGACCAGGGCTTGCATAATCAATGGGTAACACCTGCTATCTTCCTAAGTTCCAGTTTTCTTCCTGAATTCTGGCCACTCTCCAGAATAGGCTCATGGTTTTGTGTCCAAGATATGTACCACCACCAAGCTCTGTCACATGGCCATATACTGGATAGCTGAAGGGAATGGCGAGCATCTCAGAAAACTCAGATATCAGTGTGACTACTAACATCTCAGTGGAGAAACCATGGTTGGCCCTTTTGCTTAACAATTGTTCTTTTCCCCTGAGTCAGGAAGGACTTTGCCTCAGTCCAACCCGTTTGTGAAGCCTGAAGAAAACCGTTTTCAAATGGAAATGAATGGGCATCACCTGTGTCTCTTTGCTTAATTGCTTTGGAAAGGGATGTGTCTGAATCAGGCTCTTGGCCCAGTGTGAGGCTGTGGCTTAGATTGTCAGCACCTGATGGATGTAAAGAAAGATCCCATGTATGCATCCAACACCAAAATGGCCAAAAGATCAGTCATTGTGGGTGAATTCTCTTGTCTTTCTCTGTAAGTTTCCTGACCTCCATCAAGTGAGAATAAGGATCCTTTGGGTCTAATGAGTTCTTTAAAGCCCTGCAGAGGCTAGCCCATTGGTGCTTGGGTTTTATCATGACTCCAATACACATAAATAATCTAAATCCCACAGTCAGTAGGCCTGAAATTGGAGAAGTGGAGCAGTATTAAATGCAGGCCTATTGGATCACTCCTGTTTCACAGGAAGGGTGTCCAGGCCACTCAAACTTTAGGCAAACGAGGGGCATGGGAGCTTATTTTGGATACTGTCTTGTACTGTGCTCCTCATGGAAACCTCTAGCAAGAGGTTATGTTCAGTGTCTATATGAAATAAAATGAGGGCCATGTGGGATTTTTTTTGGTTTCAATTGTTTTCATTTGTGTGGCGGTTGGAAGAGGTGACTGGGTCCACCTGGGCTTGAACAGTGGCGTGATTCCCCTTAGAGAGTGAGTTCTGAAACTGACCTCAGAGAAGTATTGCCATGACTTGTGTTGGGATTTTAGGAGGACACGCATGAGAGTCGCCCATGGAAACTGAGATATAGGCCCAGGGTACCTTTCCACAGAGCACTGGGAATCTCAGCCAGGATATCACATGATTTCATTATTAAAGGCATGTCAGCCATAGTTGAGAATCAAAACAAACATGGACCTCACATTGTAGACCTCAATGAGCCTGGCTTCATGTGACCTTTTGGCCACTCTTTGGAAAGTCTTGCCTGTGAGAGTTCTCGATAGCGTTCATTGAAATGAGCATCCTCACCATTTAATGGTTCCCGAATGAATTAAAACCCACAGTGCCTCCAACTTCATCCTTGAAAAATGCCTAGATAAATACCATGAAATTTTTGAATTTCTCATGACCTGGTCGCTCTGGGAACATTTGGATGTCCTACATCATTCATGAATCTATCAGGCAGTGCCTTGATTGACTGGGATTCATAAAAATGGTGTAGAACAGAGATACCAGTAAGTTGGAGCCTACTGAGTGGTGGGCCTAGAGCAGAGGTGGGAAGGTGTATGATAAAACATCTTTGTGAGGCCATGTCAATCTGCCATTAGCTTCCAAATTGCTTGTGACTGACATGGTGCAGCCAGCAGAATGTTCAATGAAATGGCATATTGTTATATGGAGAGGTTTCAGGGCAATGTTCAGAACCAGGTTTCTATGGACAAGGGGGCAAGCTATGAGGGATAGAAGCCTGCTTGGTGCATTCTCCTGAGAACCCTGACCCACCGCACAAGACAGAACTCCCTCCACCACTGTGTCCCATTTGAACTCCTTGTATATCGTGAAGCAAATACCAAAGTCCCAGTGCAGCAGCAAGAAACACCATGAAAATTGGAGGATGACCAAATGGCTTCACAGTCCCCACATGGAGACACTTAGCCCACAATGGCCACAGTTTACCTACAAAGAGAGAATTCAGCACTGTTACCTCATGTACATTGGAAAATAAGAATCCATGTCCTCCAGGTCACATAGATGCAGACCCAGCTTTGATGGTCTCACTAGAAAGAAATCAAAAGCTCCTGAAAACAATATATATTTCAAGTGCCCAACCACATAGGCAGTTTCCCAAGAAGTCTTTAGGGCACCAGAGCTCCACATTTGAGAAATGTTTACCGTGTCCCTTACTTTGGGAAACTCCTCTAACAGCTCCAAGGTTGTGAACTCCTGAGCATATTCCATTCCAGATATGTATTCACAGATTTTCTAACTCTTCTTCTCTAATTCTGTATTACTTGGGGCGGAGTTAATTACAATAAATTTTTCTGGAAGAGAATGGGAAGATTTTTGTGTAGCACATATTTGCATACACATTGTGTTCATTTTCCAATTTTCCATTCGAAATACTGATTCCCTGACACTAACCCATAGATTGCTAGACTCTGACTACTAATTCTAATGTTATGGAGAAAAATAACTCAAACAGAATAGAAATACAAGCAGTTCAGAGGAGGGGTGGTGTATAGTTGGGCTTGCCTTTTGCAATATATAGGTTTGGAGTTATAAATCTAGTCAATTTTTAATTGAAGTAGTTCTCCGTGTGTTTTTAAAGTTAACAAATATGTGAATTCCTGTCTCCCTTTCTCTGTAGCCTATTAAGCACATGTATTTGTATATGCACATATTGAATCCTACCTGGTATCACACGTACGTACTTGTGAGGTGGCCAACTTGACAGATACAAATTGTGGAACAGAAAATTCAACCTATGGGGGAGCTTCCTAGTTGAACAACATTATATATAAATCCATGTTCAGTAAAATAAATATTTTTGGATATGTGGATCATATAAATTTCACGATGAATTTTGATTGGCATATATATTGCTACTTTTTAATTGCTCTGTGTGGGTTTTGTGTGTGTGTATATATATATATATATTCTCCAGATTTTTCAAAATGTAAAATATATGTGTCTTATTATACACTCCTAAATTCATTAATGTTCATATATTTGGATTTCTAATCAACTTTTCACAAGATTATTCTCAGAAATATTCATCCACCTGAACTACATATCTGTTTCCTAGTACTGAAAACTAAATTCAGTGAATGGTATATACAAATGCTAATATTTCTACAGTAACTTACCCAGTTTAACATCGGTGCAAAGTAGATTCCTATGTTCCATGATGTCTATTTTGACGTTCATTTTTATTCAACACTGGTATATTAATTTTCTTCATTTTATGCACATCATACGATATATATTTCTTCCACAATTTATCAAATTTATAGGCATTTGTTTCACTTTCAATCACTTCCTGCTTCAGAACACATGTATTCCTCCAGCTTTCTTGACTGGTTTTTTCATGAGACTTCTTTCTGAACACATTGTTTTCGATTTCCATAATCACTTTTGGGGCAAACTCACACACCCATCATGATAAACCATAACTCTATTATTACCATTAGATGTATAACTGTTTGGAATGAATGATTGTATATCAACATAAAATTTCTTATGTATTTTCAGATATCAATTCAATCCAATATTAAAAGTGGAACCTGTTATATTATTTATTGACAGTATGGTCTATTAAGGCATCATCTCTATATTCATAGACCCAGGGTCTATGTATTTGTATCCCCAATACTAATTTATAAGTCTTTAAAATATTGCTTTCAGAAATGGTGGAAAAAATACTCTAGTCACCTGATATACATATACATTTCATCACAGTAATATTCCTGACACAAAATGCAAGGGTCACACTTATGACTGTACCAAAGCCTAAATTGAATGTGAGCATGTATTACTAACAACATCCATGTCCTGGTTCCCTAATGCTCTCAAATATTATTCCTATTGGTGACTACATATCTGTTTCTTCCTAAGATTATATATTCAAACTCAACCCTGTTAATAATGTCTTATCCTACCACTCACTTTGTACTTTGCCTGATTTCCTAATGTCTCCATTGATATCTGCTTTCAAATACCTTTTCTCCAGTTCATCATTGGGAATGACCCTTCAAATGTGCTGACATTTACATTTACTCTCTCACCAAAACCTTATTGCTAAAGAACTTTTGGTCCAACTCCTAGACTCACTCAAATGGGTTCTTCAAAGCCCTGCAGAGGGAAGCCCAGAGATTCTTGGGTTTTCTCATGACTCCAATTCACATAAAGTATCTAAACCCCACAGTCAGTAGGCCTCAAATTCGAGAAGCAGAGCAGCATTAATGGCAGGCCTATTTGATCACTCCTGGTTCACAGGAAGGGTGCCCAGGCCACCCTGACTTTAGGCAAATGAGGGGGAAGGGAGCTTATTTTGGACACTGTCTTGGACTGTGTCCCTCATGGAAAACTCTAGCAAGGGATAATGATGAGTGTCTACATGGAAGAAAATGAGGGCCATGTGGGAGTGTTTTGTTTTTAATTGTGGTCACTTGTGTGGCGGTTGGAAGAGATGAATGGGTCCACCTGGGCTTGAACTCTGGTGTGATTCCCCTTAGAAACGGAGTTTTGGAAATGACATTAGAGATGTATTGCTATGAATTGTGTTGGGATTTTTGGAGGCCAGGCATGAGAGTCGCCCATGCATGACAATACACCTCAAATTGGAGAAGCAGAACTTAATGTCCAAATCCTTTACTCACCCTTCTTTTTAATCCTACCGTCTATCTTCCTAATCCCAGATAAATACCATGATATATTTGAAATTCCTATGACCAGGTGGCACTGGAGAATCTTTGGATGTCCTGTTTCTGATCATGAGTGTACCAGACAGTGGCTTAATTGACTTGGTTTTATGAAAATGGTGTAGAACAGAGATGCCAGTAAGTTGGAGCCTGCTGAGTAGTGGGCCTAGAGCAGTGGTGTGCAGATGTGTGATAAAATATCTGTGGTGGGGTCATGTGGATCTTCCATTGGCTTCCAAATGGCTTGTGACTGAAATAGTGTAGCCAGCAGACCCTTATATGTAAAGGCATCTCGTTATATGGAGAGGTTTAACGTCAATTTTAAGAAACAGGTTGCTATGGTCAAGGGGACAAGCTATGTTGGATAGAAGACTTGTTGGTGCATTCTCCTGGAGAACCTGACCCACCACACATGACAGAACTCACTCTAGCATTTTGTCCCAGTTGAACTCATTGTATTTCGTGAAGTAAATACCATACTCCCAGTGCAGCAGCAAGAAACACCACAAAAAGTGGAGGATGACCAAATGGCTTCACAGTCCACACGGGGAGACACTTAGACCCGAGTGGCCACAGTTTACCTACAAAGAGAGAATTCAGCACTGCTCCCTTATGTTCATTAAAAAAAAAGAAACCATGTTCTCCAGGTCACATAGATGCAGACCCATCTTTGATGGTCTCACTACAAATGAAGCTAAAGCTCCTGACAACAACATATATTTCAAGTGCCCGAACTCAGAGACAGTGTCTCAAGAAGTTTTTAGGCCAGCAGAGCTCCATGTTGTGGAGTGTTTACCCTGACCCTAACTTTTGGAAACTCCTCTACCACCTCCAAGGTTGTGAACTCCTGATTATGTTCCATTCCATATATGTATTCACAGATTTTCTAACTCTTCTCCTCTAATTGTGTCTTATTTGGGGTGAAGGTAATGGCAATTCATTGTTCTGGATGAGAGTGGGAATATTTTTGTGTGGCACATATTTGCATACACATTGGATTCATTTTCTTATTTTCCAATCAAAATACTGAAACCATGACACTAACCCATACCCTACTAGACTCTGACTACTAATCCTAATATGATGGAGGAAAAATAACCAAAACAAAATAGAAATACATGCAGTTCAGTGGAGGCATGGTGTATATTTGGACTTGCCTTTTACATGATAAAGGGTAGGTGTTATAAATCTAGTCAATTTTTGGTTAAAATAATTCTCCATGTGTTTTTAAAATTAACTAATATGTGAATTCCTGTCTCCCTTTCTCTATAGACTATTCAGCACATGTATATTTATATGCACATATAGAATCCTACCTGGTATCACAGGTTAATTTTTTTGTGTTGTGTGACTTGGAAGATACAAATTGTGAGAAGAGATTCCTCCTCCTAAACGCTGTTGAAACTGAAAATTCAACCTATGGGTGAGCTTCCTAATAGAAAAACATTATACAAAAATCCATGTTCAGTAAAATAATTATTTTTGCATATGTGAATTATATATATATTTAATCATGAATTTTGATTAGCATATATATTGCTACTTTTTATAGTCTGTGTGTATGTTTTGTGTCTGTCTCCAGATTTTTCAAAATATGAAATATATGTGTCTTATATATACTCCCTAAATTTATTCATGTTGATGTATTTAGATTTATAATCGATTTTTCACAAGATTATTCTCAGAATTATTCATCAACTTGAAATATATATTTGTTTCCTAGTACTGAAAACTGACTTCAGTGAAAGCTGCACACAAATCCTAATATTTCTAGAGTAACTGACCCAGTTTAATATCAACGCAAGTAGACTCCTATGGGACATGACATATAATTTGACGTTCATTTTTATTCAACAATGGTACATTACTATTTCTGCAGTTTATGCACATCGTAGGATATATATTTTATCCACAAGTTCACAAATTTTTAGACATTTGTTTCAATGTCAATCACTTCCTGCTTCAGAACACAAGTATTCCTCCATGTTTCTTGACTGGTCTTTTCATGAGACTTCTTTCCAAAAATATTATATTTGATTTCCATAATCAGTTTGAAGCAAAACTCACACACACTTCAGGATAAACCACAACCCTAATATTACCATTAGATGTATTACTGGTTGAAATGAATGTATGTATATCAATATAAGATTTCCTGAATATTTTTAGATATCAATTTAATCCATTATTTAAAGTTGGAACAAGTAATATTATTTATTCACACTACGCTCTATTCATGCATTATCTCTATATTCATAGACACAGGGTACATCTATTTTTACCCACAATACTAATTTATACATCTTCAAAATATGGCTCCAAGAAATGGTGGAAGAAATACTCATGTTACCTGATTCACATATACATTTTATCACAGCAATATTCTGGTCAGAAAATGCAAACATCACACTTATGATTGTACCAACGTCTAAATGGAAAATGAACATGGATTACTAAAAACATCCATGTCCAGGCTGCCTAATGCTCCCACTTGTCAATCTTTTTGGGGACTACATATTTGTTTTTTCCGAAGATTATATATTGAAACTCAATCATATTGAAAATGTCTCATCCAATCACTCACTTTACACTTTGCATGATTTCCTAATGTCTCTATGGATATCTGCTTTCCTACATATTTTCCCCAGTTCATCATTGTGACTGATTCTTCACACGTTCTGACATTCATATTCACTCTCTACCCGAAACCCTATTGCTAAAGAATTTTTGGTCCAAAACTTATACTCACTCTTCTTTTTAAACTTACAAACTGTCTTCCTAATACTACCAACTATCCCTTTTATCCTGGATGTTCTCTTCGACATTCAATCATCCAAGGTACAAGGTCCTATAACATTGTATATCGATTTATCTGAGACATCTGTGCAGAACATAATTCAAAGCTACGTATCCCAATGAAGGTCCCAATGTCCTTCTGGGCTTCAAATCATACCTAGATTTCTGTTTCCATACTTATATTTTACCTATATATTCTTGTAAATATCGCAGGTTCCCAATACCATTATTCATCCAACAGAATGACTCCTCACCAAAATCGAACCTGTTATTAACCCTAACCATACACTGTTCCCTCAATCTACCTTTACAGAAGAGCAGGGACAGAGTTTGTCTTACAATACAGGAATGTAGGGGATCTTCCACCTGCTTAGAAACTCAATGGTCCAAACAGAAATGATCCCTGGAGAAGTATTAGGCAGCTATGTAGGACCTGAGAGAGCAAAAGTCATCTTCCATGGCAAACAACCTTGTCAGGATGAAGGGTTGTGTCTGAATCAGCCTCTCTATTCTTAATGGAGAGAATATGGACCAAACCAGGACAATGTGGAGAGCTGTTTCTGGTTCCATATGGTTGATATACCATTCTAACTAGTGAAAGTGTCAGAGGAAGTAGGGTATCCTCCATCTCATGGGACCCTTGGAAGCAACTGTTATAACAAAGTGGTTGCCAAGGCAGTGAACTCATTAAATTCTTGAAATAAGTGACCTACCTCACTTCCTTGGTGATGGAACTCTCTGAATTTGGGATCCAGGAAGCCAGGCACACAGAGCCAGTCCCAGTCTCAGTCCCAGTGGGCTCACATGTTTGGATTTACCAAGGACAGAGTCTGTCTTTTTTGGTACCTACTGATGTGAGGATGGCCAAATGCGAGGAGAGTTCTGAAGACGGGCCTTCCCTGAGAAAGCATGTAGTGGTCAGAACAGGCTCCTGACAACTTCACAGTGTTTGACAAGGAGACCAGATCTAAGACAAGACAGGCCTTTTCGGGGGAACATAAAATGGCCCACCAGTCAAAGGACACTCTGGATAGTCACAGACTTACTTGGGGGAAGGAGGTGCCTTTTTGAGTGTGTGTGTGAGTTTGTGGTTTTGTCTCATGTTCTGAGAATAGGTAGGAAAGGCGGTGTGTTTGGTTTGGAGTGGACTATTTCTAGAAAGAACTTTGACAAGGCAAGTGTTTCTGTGTCTGTGTCTCCCACTGTGTCCATGGTTGTAGACATTAGAAAAGAGAATGCATCAATGGATGTGTCCTGTCTAGTAGAAAGCTTCCCAGCATTCATCCTGTCCATTTTAGTAACGGACTGCAGGTTGCCTTATCGATGGGCAACACCTACTATCTTACTAAGTTTCTGTTTTCTTCCTGAATTTTGGCCACTCTCCAGAATAGGCTCATGGTTTTGTGTCCAAAATATGTACCACCTCCAAACTCTGTGACATGGCTATGTTCTGGATAGCTGAAGGGAATTGGAGCATCTCAGAAAACTCAGATATCAGTGTGACCAGAAAAGCCTCAGTGGAGAAACCCTGTTTTGGGCCTTTTGCTAACCTATTGATCTTTTGCCCTGAATGTCAGGAAGGTCTTTGCCTCAGGCCACCCCTTTGTGAAGCCTGAAGGAAACAGTTTTCAAATGGAAATGAATGGGCATCACCTGTGGCTCTTTGCTTAATTGCTTTGGAAAGCCATGTGTCTGAATCAGCCTCTTGGCCCTGTGAGAGGCTATGGCTTAGATTTTCAGCGCCTGATGGATCTAAAGAAACATCCAATGTGTGCATCCAAAACCAAAATGGCAAAAACATAAGTCATTGTGGATGATGTCTCTTGTCTTCCTCTGTTAGGTTCCTCACCTTCTTCAAGGGAGTATAGGGATTTTTTGGGTCAAATGAGTTCTTCCAAGCTCTTCAGAGGTGCTTGGGTTTAATCATGAATCCAAATCACATAAGGAATTTATACCTGACAGTCAGTAGGCCTCTAATTGGAGAAGTAGAGCAGTATTAGCGGCAGACCTATGTGATCAATCCTAGTTCACAAGAAGGGTGTCCAGGCCACCCTGAGTTTAGGCAAATGAGGGGCAAGAAAGCTTATTTTGGACACTCTATTGAGCTGCGCCATTCAAGGAATCCTCTAGCCAGAGGTTATGATGAGTGACTCTATGGAAGAAGATGAGGGCCATGTGGGATTGTTTTGGTTTTAATTGTGGTCATTTATGTGGTGGTTGGAAAAGATGACTGGGTGCACCTAGCCTTGAACACTGGTGTGATTCTCCTCAGAGACTGAGTTCTGTAACTGACCTCAGAGTAGTAATTGCTTTGAAAATGGTTGTGTCTTAATTAGCCTCTTGGCCCTGTGTGAGGCTGTGACTTAGATTATCAGCACCAGATGGATCGAAAGAAAGATCCCATGTGTGCATCCAAAACCAAAATGGCCAAAAGAGCAGTAATTGTGGATTAAGTCTCTTGCTTTTCTCTGTAAGGTTCTGAAAGAATAAAAGAAATTGAAATTGAAATTGAAATGTAAAGAACCAGGTTTGTAAACTTTCCAAGCTGCACTTTCCTGTGGCAGTTTAGACAATTCCCGGATCTCCCCTAGATGTGTGTTGAAATCTTCCCTGACTACCTAGTTACTTAACAACCCTTTCCCAGAATCCCTGCAGCTCAGCAAGTATACATCTCAGGTATTCAACCAATCAGTTTAAATGTATACCCCTTCTTAGGGCTGACCAATCACCCCCCTGCCTGAATTGTTCCCGCAAATGAAAGTTCTAATCATGCTTTAGAGTTGTTATTTGATTTTCCCATGGTATATGATGAATTGCTAAAGGAGGCTATGATGTATGTAAAGTCCCTGCCCTCTCTAAAGAATGTATATAAACTCTGCTCAAGTTGTTCTCAGGGCTCTTTGTTCTTTGCTCCTCTAAAGTGAGCTCTGAGCCCCAGCATGCTGGACCCCCAATAAAACCTTTGCTGTTGCATGAGAAAGCCTCTTGGTGGTCTTTTTCTTTGACGTTCGCCCCACCTATTCATCTGGAGGCCCCAGGTGAGATATCCGGCAGCGGCGGAAGAAAGACCCCAATGGACTCCTCTCGGGGTAAGTAAGGCACCTCTTTCTGGTTTTGGGTTTCAGGTTATGTATTGGCAAAGTGGCTGTCAGTGAAGAGCATTAGCTCTCTCTGATGGTGGCTGACAGATGTGTCACAGAGCTACAGGCCACGTTCCTGGGGGACACTCCAGAGGACTAGAGAAATCAAGGAATACTAATTTCCTCAACTCGTTTATATTTTGCTTCAGGATTCGGTTTGCCAGCCCATCAGGTTTTGCCGGCTACTCAGTTTTGGTCATTGTTCTGAACTCATGTTGAGTTTACGGGCTATCTTTATTGTCTAACCCATCAGGTTTTGGCAGTTACTCAGTTCTAATCTTTGTCTTGGACTCATGTTAAATGTTTACTGTTTGTCTTTGTCTGTGTTGCGTTTGTGTCTTCACTGTCCCTGTTTGAGTAACTCTCATTATGGGACAAAGCACTTTCACTTCTCTGTCCCTGACACTTGATCATTGGACTGATGTCCGCTCAAGGGCCCAGAATCTTTCTTTTTCAGTAAAATGCCGTACCTGGCAGATTCTCTGTGCTTCAGAATGGCCCATTCTCGGAGTCAGGTGGCCCCCCAGAAGGATCCTTCTACTTCCCTCTAATCCGAAAAGTCAGAGATATTGTCTTTCAGCCGGGGCCACGTGGCCACCCAGATCAACAGCCATATACCCCTTCCCCCAGCATCCTATCATTCAAACCTTCCACTCCTCCCCCTCTTCAGTCCATTCTCCCTGAGTCACAAGACTGGACACTCCTCCCCCTCCTTATCCTCTACCCTCGCTCTCCAACCCCCAACACGTTCCAGATGATATTCTCACCGCTGACTCAGCCTCTCCGCCGCTAGAGGCAATTGGGCCAGACCCAAGCACTCCAGGGGACTTCTCTGCAGCAGCAGCAACCCCTCCTCCCCTGGAGGAAGCTGGGCCACCTAAAGGAACCCGCCGGTGACGGATAATAGAAAACTCGGAAGCCCCTATGATGCTTCCTCTCCGTCCCTACGGGCCAATGAACCGATCCACCTGGCACCCAAACACCTTTAAATGTAGGTAGCATCTGTCCACTTATCGCCAGACTCTAATAGCGGGTCTCCGAGTGGCCGCCAGAGGGCCGACTAATTTGGCCAAGGTAAGAAAGATTATCCAAGGGCCTAATGAGTCTCCCTATATGTTTCTGGAGAGAATTATGGAAGCATATAGGAAATATACTCCTTTTGATCCTCAGGCAGAGGATGAACAAGCATCTGTTGCAATGGCCTTTATCGAGCAGGCTGCCCTAGATATTAAGAGAAAGTTACAACGTCTAGATGTATTACAAGATAAGACCTTGAGAGATTTAGTAAGAGATGCTGAGAAAGTATATTATAAGAGAGAAACTGAGGAGGAAAGGGAACAGAGGAGAGAGACGGAAAGGGAACAAAAGGAGGATGAAAGGAGCAAAAGGCAGACTAAAGCATTGACTAAGGTTCTGGTCAGAGCACCAAATATGCCAGAAGTTAAAAAGCAGGGAGACAGAAAGGGATACCTGGGCCCCCGCCAATGGATGTCCCTGGCCTCAGATCAGTGTGCCTACTGTAAAGAAAACAGGACACTAGGCCAAAGAGTGCCCCCAAAAGAAGCAGAGATGCCAGTCCGCCGTGCTGACTGTAGAAGAGGTCTAGGAAAGTCGGGGCTCGGATCCCCTCTCCGAGCTCAGGGTAACATTTAAAGTGGAGGGGACCCCAGTGAACTTTGAAGTGGATACAGGAGCAGTATAATCAACCTTTAAGACCCCACTGGGCCCCCTATCAAATAAATGGTCCCCTGTTAAAGGTACTAATGGCAGTAGATATTGGGCTTGGACAACTAAGAGGACTATGGACCTAGGAAATGGAAAAGTCCACCACGCTTTCCAAGTAATCCAAGAATGTCCAGCCCCATTGATGGGCTGGGATCTGCTTACCAAACTCTGGGCTAGAATAACCTTTAACCCTGATGGTCCCCAAGTGGAGTTTCTAAAGGCTTCAGTAAAAACTCCCATAGTCATGGCTTTGACAACATCCGTAGAAGATGAACATCAACACTTCGCGCCTCCTAGGACTGATCAAACAGGCAAACTACCCCAGAAATGGATAAAAGATTATCCTAATGCCTTGGCAGAAACTGCTGGGTTAGGTCTAGCCATATAACAACCTCCAATAGTAGTAGAATTAAAAGCCTCTATCTCTCCAATCAGTGTTAAACAATATCCTCTAATCAAAGAAGCTAAGGATGGGATAAGGGCCCATATTCAGAAATACCTGGCTCTTGGGGTCTTAAGGCCCTGTCATTTGTCCTAGAATATCCCCCTGCTACCAGTAAGAAAGCCAGGAACTGGGGACTACCGGACGCTTCAATACCTAAGAGAGATCAACAACAGAGTGCAGGACATTCACCCCACTGTACCGAATCTATATAATTTGCTTAGCGCTCTGAATCTGGAGCAGGAATGGTACACTGTGCTAGACTTAAAAGATGCTCACTTTTGCTTGCCCGTACATAAGGACAGTCAGTTGCTGTTTGCTTTTGAGTGGATAGACCCCGAAAAAGGAACATCTGTCCAACTAACCTGGACTAGACTCCCACAGGGGTTCAAAAACTCTCCCACTCTCTTTGATGAACCCCTCCACAAGGACTTCAATGACTTCAAAACTGCACACCCCGATGTCACCATACTCCAATATGTGGATGGTCTGCTACTGGCAGCCGACACCAAAGAGAACTATGAGTCTGGGACCCAAGCATTATTTTCCAAGCTTGCTCGGCTTGGATATAGGGCTTCTGCCAAAAAGGCCCAAATTTGTCAGCAAGAAGTAATCTTCCTGGGTTATTCTCTTAGGGGTGGCAAAGGATGGCTCACTGAGCCCACAAAACGAACCTTTGTGCAGATACTACCCCCATCTAATAAGAGACAACTCAGGGAGTTTCTTGGGACTGCCGGCTTTTGCAGGTTATGGATTCCTGGGTTCGCGTCTCTGGCTGCCCCTTTATACCCGCTGATAAAGGGGGATGCCCACTTCCAATGGACCCCTGAGCACCAACAAGCTTTTGATAATGTCAGAAAAAAGGTGCTGCTATCTTCTCCGGCCTTAGCACTCCCAGATATAGAAAAACCCTTCAGTCTCTACATCGAGGAAAAGAAAGGAATAGCACGGGTTGTGCTCACTGAGACTTTGGGACCTTGGAAAAGGCCGGTAGAATACTTATCAAATAAACTGGACCCAGTGGCTAGTGGGTCGCCCCATTGCTTAAGAGCTATAGCAGCGGCAGCCCTTCTAATAAAAGATGCTGATAAATTAACGTTGGGACAGAAGCTAACGATTATAATCCCCCATGCCCTGGAGTGCATCATCTGTCAGCCTACAGAGATGTGGCTATCAAACTCTAGAATAACCCACTACCAGAACCTCTTGCTTGACAAAGACAGAATCACGCTGGGACCCGCTGCTCCACTCAACCCGGCTACACTGCTGCCAGAAGAATCATCAAGACCCGTCGCTCATGAGTGTCAACACATACTGGCAGAGGAAACCAGTATACGACGAGACTTGAAGGATCAGCCACTGCCTTGCCCTGAAGTTGTATGGTTTATGGATGGCAGCAGCTTCCTCCAAGATGGTAAGCGGTGGGCTGGAGAAGCAGTAGTTAGCAAAATTAATGTCATGTGTTCCTCTGGTCTCCCAGAACTGACATCAGCCCAAAAAGCAGAACTGATTGCCCTTACGAAAGTATTGGAACTAGCAACAGGCAAAAGGGCCACCATATACACTGATAGCCGCTATGCATTTGCCACTGCAAATGTGCACGGGGCTATTTACCAGCAAAGGGGGTTATTAACCTCCACCTGGAAAGAAATAAAGAACAAAGATGAGATCCTCCAACTTCTCTCAGCAGTGCAGGGCCCTAAGGAACTAGCTATAGTGCACTGCCCAGGGCACCAGAAGGAAAACGACCCCGTGGCGGTTGGAAAAAGAAGGGCAGATGAGGAAGCTTAATTGGCAGCCCTAAATGGAGTGACTGTGTTAATTTTTTCCACACCAGGGGGAACAACAATCAGGAGACTTGGCCGCACCGGAACATTCAGGCAACTTATCATCTGAGGAGACAGATACAGAACTCTGGGATCCTACAGAGCCAAGTTTACAATTTCAAAAAGCCCACCTTTATGTCAAAGACGTACACCAGCTCACCCACTTAGACTCAGAGAAGATATAGGCACTCTTAAAGGACCGGAGAAAGGACTTATTATTGACTGACTCACAGAGGAAAGAAATAGCTGAGCAGGTGACTAGAGCTTGTCAAGTCTGCCAAGTAGTTAATGCTTACCCATCCAAGCTTCCTGCAGGGAAGCGCTTACGAGGAACCAGACAAGGACAATTCTGGGAATTGAACTTTACTGAAATTAAGCCAGCAAAGGTATGAACTTAAATATCTCCTAGTCTTTGTAGATACTTTTTCAGGATGGGTTGAAGCCTTCCCCATGAAGAAAGAAACAGCTCAGATGGTAGTCAAAAAGATCGTAGAAGACATTTTTCCAAGGTTCGGCCTGCCTAAGGTAATAGGGTCCGCTAACGGACCGGCATTCATGCCCCAGGAAAGTAAGGGATTTGCCAGGACCCTGGGGATTAATTGGAAGTTACATTGTGCTTATAGACCCTAGAGCTCAGGACAGGTAGAAAGGATGAATAGAACCATCAAAGAGTACTTAACAAAATTAAGCTTGGAGACTGGCATAAAAAATTGGACTATGCTCCAACCTTATGCACTGTTTTGTGAAAGAAATACCCCCTCCGCCTCTTTGTGTAACCTCACCTCTTATGAAATTCTCAATGGTGCCCTTCCTCCAGTAGGGGACCTAACCCCAACTATGAGACTTAATGATTCCTTTCACACCCCCTTGCTTGACAGATTTAAAGCCCTTTAACAAACCCAGCACACAGCGATACCTGTGGAAACATTTGGCCTCTGCTTATCAGACTGGAGACGAGGGAACCCCACATTGATATCAAGTGGGCGGCTTCGTCTACGTGAGATGGCGTCAGGTGTCATCCCTGGAACTCCACTGGAAAGGACCATACCAGGTGCTGCTTATAACACCCACAGTGGTGAAAGTGGATGGGATCACTTCCTGGATCAATGCCTCCCATCTCATGCCTGAGCCCTGTACAGACTCTGGCTGGAAACTTCTACAGACTGGTATCCATCTCAAGTTGCGTGTCCGTCATGTGGGTAGGGCTATGGATTCTTCCAATGACCACCAGCAGCCCTAATCCCCATCAGCGTGCTCAGCAACAAGGGCAAGTAATGAATCCTAATGGGCAAGTAGTGTGATCTATTTCACAAACAGCCACCTTATGGACTTGGTGGCCATCTCTCCACCCGGACATTTGTCAGCTTGCCATAGGCTTCCCTGACTGGGATCTCCCTGACATAGAGGACCCCACACAGATCCCACTCAAACCCTAACCAGGGCAACATAGACCACCTTAACCCATGAATTATGGATGTCATCTCCCCCAGCTCAGGTGTAAACTAGCCAGTCTTGACTATTATGTGTGCCCACCTGATTTCCAAAGTCATAAAACAGGCCCAAACCTGTGGAGGACCCAGTGACTTTTATTGTAGATCTTGGGGTTGTGAACAAACGAAAGCTGCATGGTGGAACCCAAACTCCCCAGAAAGTATGATTCCGGTAGGATGAAATGACACCTGGATTGATCCCAAGAAATGTGCTGCTAGCCCAGTGGTGTCAAAAACTCGCTGTGGAAAGAATACTCTATGTTACCCCCTCAATATAACTTTCACTTCCAAAGGAAGGGGCTACCTCAGAAAAACCTGGCCTATGGGAAATACGTGGGGAATGCGATTCTATATTTATGGCCCAGGTGATGAATTTGGTCTCTGGTTCACTGTCTGGCTTAAAAAGAAAGAAAATCCCACAGCAATAGGACCCAATCCCCTCAAGCCAGGAATTAAGCCTCCTAAACCTTCCATGCCTAGATCTACCAGAACCCCTCTACCATCTAATACTTCCTGGATTCCGTCTTTGCCTACTTCCCCAGTCCAGAGTACATCTGACTCCTCCCCCTGGGAACTAATTAAAGGAACCTTTATGGTACTGAACTCCACACAGTCAGAACTCCTTGTATTTCAGCCCAGGTCTTTGACAGCCCTGTAAATTATTGTGTAATGGTGCAGATACTCTCCAGGGTACTCTATCATAATGCCTAATCATTTGAAGGTCTACTAGGGGGACAAACAACCCGATATCAAGGGGAACCATTGTCCCTTACTCTAGCCATCCTATTGGGGATAGGAGCTGCTGCAGGAGTGGGTATGGGAACAGCTTCTATGATGCGTGGTTCACAACAAATGGCCCAAATAGAAACAGCAATAAATCAAGACTTGAAGACGTTAGAGACCTCCATCACAGCTTTGCAGGAATCCTTAACCTCTCTCTCTGAAGTTGTTTTACAGAACAGGTGAGGATTAGACCTCCTCTTGATGAGGGAGAGGGCCTCTGTGTTGCACTGAGAGAAGAATGTTGTTTTTATGCTGACCATATTGGAGTTGCAAAATAATTCATGAGTAAATTAAGAAAATACCTTGAAGAGCGCCAGAGAGAATGGGAGATTCAACAAGGGTGCTTTGAGTCATGGTTAACCCAGTACCCCTGGTAACTACACTAATATCAGACTTAGCTGGACCCCTGATCATCCTTATGGTGTTGCTAACTGTGGGACCTTGTTTGCTTAACCACATAGTTTCCTTTCTCCAGGCTCAGATTAGGCAGGTGAAACTCATGATAATCAGACAGAAATATGCTGCACTGGTAGGAATAGAATGTGAAACCCCACAATAATTTTGATTCATTACTTTTAAGATTAAAAGTAGTCAGAAAAAGGGGTGGGAAATGAAAGAATAAAAGAAATTGAAATTGAAACGTAAAGAACCAGGTTTTGTACATTTTCCAAGCTGCACTCAGAACCTGAAATTCCTGTGGCACTTAAGACAATTCCCGGATCTTCCCATTAGATGTGTGTTGAAATCTTCCCTGACCACCTTGTTACTTAACCACCCCTTCCCAGAAACCATGCAGATCTGCACGTATACATCTCAGTGCTTCAACCAATCAGTTTAAATGTATACTCCTTCTCACGGCTGACCAATCACCCGCTGCCCAACCTGTTCCCGCCAATGAATGTGCTAATCATGTTTTAGAGTTATTATTTGATTTTCCCGCGGTATATGATGATTTTCTAAAGGAGACTATGATGTATGTAAAGTCCCTGCCCTCTCTAAAGAATGTATATAAACTCTGCTCAAGTTGTTCTCGGGGCTCTTTGTTCTTTGCTCCTCTGAAGTGAGCTCTGAGCCTCAGCATGCTGGACCCCCAATAAACCCTTTGCTGTGGCATGAGACAGTCTCTTGGTGGTCTTTTCCTCCGAAGTTCGCCCGACCTTTTCAGTTCCTGACTTCCGTCAAGTGAGAATAGGGATCATTTGGGTCAAATGAGTTCTTCAAAGCCCTACAGTGGATAGCCCATAAGTGCTTGGGTTTTCTCATGACTCCAAATCACATAGAAAATCTACACCTGACAGTCATTAGGCCTCAAATTGGAGAAACAGAGCAGTATTAAAGGCAGGCTTATTTGATCACTCCTGGTTCAAAGGAAGGGTGTTTAGGCCACCCTGACTTTTGGCAAATGAGGGGCAATGGAGCTTATTTTGGACACTGTCTTGGGCTGCACCCCTCATGGAAACTTCCAGCCAGAGGTTATGATGCGTGTCTGTGTAGAAGAAGATGAGGCCCATGTGGGAGTGTTTTGATTTAAATTGTGGTCATATGTGTGGTAGCTGGAAGAGATTACTGGGTCCTCCTGGGCCTGAACTCTGGTGTGACTCCTTTTAGACACTCTGTCCTGGAACTGAGCTTAGTGAAGTATTGCCATGAGTTGTGTTGGGATTTGAGGAGGCCATGCATGAGAGTCGCCCTTGGAACCTGAGATGTAGGCCCAGGGTAGCTTTCCACAGAGCACTGGGAATCTCAGTCAGGATACCACAAGATTTTATTCTGAAAGACTTGGCAGCCATAGTTGAGATCAAAACACTCATGGATCTCAATTGTAGACCTCAATGAGCCTGGCTTCAGGTGACCTTTTGGACACTCTTTGGGAAGCCTTGCCTGTGAGAGTTCTCCAGAGTTTTCATTGAAATGATCATACTCACCATTTAATGGTTCCTGCATGAATTGAAATCCACTGTGCCTCCAACTTCATCCTTGATAAATGGCTAGATAAATAGTTTAAATTTTTGAAATTCCCATGAACAGGTGGCATACAGAACCTTTGGATGTCCTATTTCTGATCATGAGTGTACCAGACAGTGCCTTGATTGATTGGGTTTAATGAAAATGGTGTAGAACCGAGATGCCAGTAATTTGGAGCTGATGAGTAGAGGGCCTAGAGCAGCGGTAGGCAGGTGTGTGATAAAACATCTGTGATGGGGCCATGTGGATCTGCCTTTGGATTCCAAATGTCATGAGACGGACATGGTGCAGCCAGGAGACCATTATAAGTAAACACATCTTGTTATATGGAGAGGTTTTAGGGTAATTTACAGAATCAGGTTGCTATGGTCAAGGGAGCAAGCTATGTGGTATAGAGGCCGGTTTCATGAATGCTCATGTGTGAGCCACCACATGTGATAGAACTCCCTCCAGCACTGTGTCCCAGTTGAACTCCTTGTATTTCATGAAGCAAATACAAAACTCGCAGTGCAGCAGCAAGAAACACCAGGAAAAGTGGAGGATTACTAAATGGCTTCACAGTCCACACGGGCAGACACTTAGACCACTGTGTCCCAGTTGAACTCCATGTATTTCGTGAAGCAAATACCAAAGTCGCAGTGCAGCAGCAAGAAACACAATGAAGAGTGGAAGAGGAACAAATGAATATACAGTCCACGCGGGGACACACTTAGCCCCAAGTGGCCATAGTATACCTACAAAGAGAGAATTCAGCACTGCTCCCTCATGTTCATTGGAATATTACAATTTATGTCCTCCAGGTCACATAGATGCTGACCCAGCTTTGATCGTCTCACTAGAAGGAAGCAAAAGCTCCTGAAAACAACATATATTTCAAGTGCCCAAACTCAGAGGCAGTTTCTCAAGAAGTCTTTAGGCCAGCAGAGCTCTGTGATTGTGGAGTGCTTACGCTGTCCCTTACTTTTGAAAACTCCTCTACCACCTCCATGGTTGTGAACTCCTGATCAAATTCCATTTCAGATATGTATTCACATATTTTCTATCACTTTTCCTCTAATTGTGTCTTACTTGGGGCGAAGGTAATGTCAAGGGATTGTTCTGGATGAGAGTGGGAAGATTTTTCTGAAGCACATATTTGCATACACATTGGATTCATTTTCCTATTTTCCATTCAAAATACTGAATCACTGACATTAACACATACCCTACTAGACTCTGACTACTAATCCTAATATGTTGGAGAAAAATACCCTCAAAAGAATAGAACTACAAGCAGTTCAGAGGAGGCATGGTGGATAGTTGGGCTTGCCTTTTGAATTATATAGTGTAGGAGTTTTAAATCTTGTCAATTTTTTTTGAAATAGTTCTCCATGTATTTTAAAAGTTAAGAAATATGTGAATTCCTGTCTCCCTTACTCTGAAGCCTATTCAGCACCTGTATTTTTATATGCACATTTAGAATCCTACCTGTTACCACACGTACATTCTTGTGTGGTGGCTGAATTGGCAGATACAAATTGTGAAAAGGGATCACTCCTCCTAAACGCTGTTGGAACTGAAAATTCAACCTGTGGGTGAGCTTCCTAGTTGAACAACATTATACATAAATCGATGTTCAGTAAAATGAATTTATTTGGATCTGTGGATGATATATATTTCATGGTGATTTTAAATTGGCATATAGTGCTACTTTTTAATGTCTGTGAATGTTTGTGTGTGTGTGTATATATATATATATATATATATATATATATATATATATATATATATATATACACACTCTCCAGATTTTTCAAAATATGAAATATATGTGTATTATTTTACACATCCTAAATTTTTCATATTCATGAATGTGGATTTATAATCATCTTTTCACAAGATTATTCTCAGAAATATTCACATACCCTACTAGACTCTGACTACTAATCCTAATATGATGGAGAAAAGTAACGCAAACAGAATAGAAATACAAGCATTTCAGAGGAGGCATGTTGTATATTTGGACTTGCCTTTTGCATGATAAATGGTATGTGTTATAAATTTGGTCAATTTTCAATTGAAATAGTTCTCCATGTGTTTTTAAAATTAACAAATATATGAATTCCTGTCCCTTTCTCTGTAGCCTATTCATCACAAGTATTTTTATATGCATTTATAGTATCCTACCTGGTATCACATGTACATTTTTGTGAGTTGGCTGACTTGGTAGATACAAATTGTGAGAAGAGATCACTCCTCCAAATCGTTGTTGGAACTGAAAATTCCACCTATAGGGGAGCTTCCTAGTAGAAAAACATTATACATAAACTCATGTTCAGTAAAATAAATATTTTTGCATCTTTGGATGATATATATTTATAGATGAATTTTGAGTGGCATATATATTGCTACTTTTTAATGTCTGTGTGTGTGTTTTGTGTAAATATATATATATATATATATATATATATATATATATATATATATATATATATATACTCTCCAGATTTTTGAAAATATGAAATATATGTGTCTTATTTACACTCGCTAAATTTATTCATGTTCATGGACTTGGATTTATAATCAAATTTTCACAAGATTATTCTCAGAAATATTCATCCACCTGAAAAACAGATTTAACTTATATTTCTACAGTAACTGACCAAGTTTAACATCAATGCACCTCGATCCCGATATGACAAGCTGTGCATTTTGACGTTCATTTTTATTAAACCCTGGTACATTAATATTTATTCGTATTATGGACATCATAGGATATATATTTCATCCACAAATTTACAAATTTATGGGCATTTGTTTCACTTTCAATCAATTCCTGCTTCAGAACACATGTATTCCTCCAGGTGTCTTGACTGGTCTTTTCATGTGACTTCTACCCAAACACATTATTTTCGATTTCCATAATCAATTTTGAAGCAAAACTCACACCCTTTATGATAAACCATAATCCTAATATTACAAATAGATGTATAATTGGTTTGAATGAATGTATGTTTATCAATATAAAATTTTCTTTATATTTTCAGATATCACTTTAATCCATTTTTTAAAGTTGAAACCAATTATATTCTTTATTCACACTATTGTCTATTCATACATTTTCTCTATATTCAGAGACACAGGGTGCACGTATTTGTACCCCCAATACTAATTTATATTTCTTCAACATATTGCTTCCAGAAATGGTGGAAGAAATACTCATGTCACCTGATATAAATATACATTTTTTCAGTGTAATATTCTGGACACAAAACGCAAATGTCACACTTATGATTGTACCAAATCCTAAATAGGAAGTGAGCATGGATTACTAAAACCATCCATGTCCAGGTTGCCTAATGCTCTCAAATGTCTATCCTGTCGGTGACTACATATTTGTTTCTTCCTAAGATTATATATTAAATCTCAACCTGTTGAAAATGTCTAATCCTATCACTCACTTTATACTTTGCCTGATTTCCTAATGTTTCTATTGATAAATGCTTTCCTACATATTTTTTCCAGTTCATCACTGTGACCAACTCTTCACATGTGCTGACATTTACATTCACTCTCTAACCAAAACTCTATTGCTAAAGTACTTTTGGTCCAAATCCTATTCTCACTCTTCTATCTAAACCTACACTATCTTCCTAATCCTACCGACTATCCCTTTTTGACTGGATGTTTTCTTACACATTCAATCAACCAAGGTACATGGTCCTTTGCCATTATATATCGATTTATCTGAGATATCTGTGCAGAACATTGTTCAAAGCTAAGTTTCCCACTCCAGTGCCCAGTGCACTTCTGGGCTTCAAATCTTATCTAGAATTCCATTGTCATACTTATATTTCACCTCTATATTCTTATAAATACCACAGGATCCCAATATTCTTATTCATCCAGCAGAATGATTCCTAACACAAATCGAACCCGTTATTAACCCTAACCATATACTGTTCCCTCAATCTATCTTTACAAAAGAGCAGGACTGAGTTGGTCTTACAATACAAAAATGTAGGGAGACTTTCACCTGCTGAGAAGCTCAAAGGTCTATGCAGATATAATCCCTGGAGAAGATATAGGGAACTATGAAGTACCTGAGAGAGAAAAAGTCATCTTCAATTGCAAACAACCTGGTCATGACGAAGGGATGTGTCTGAATCAGCCTCTATCTTCTTAATGTAGAGAAGATGGACCAAACCAGGCCTATGTAGAGAGCTGTTCCCAGTTGCCTATGGTTGATATAACTTTCTATCTTGTGAAATTGTAACAGGAAATAGGGGCAGCCTCCATCTCATGAGACCCTTGGAAGCAACTGTTAGGACAAAGTGGTTGCAAAGGCAGCAAATTCAATCAGTTCCAGAAAGAAGTGACCTCATCTAATTTTCTTGGTGAAGGTACACTCTAAACTTGGAATCCAGGCACCCAGAGGCAGTCCCAGTTCCTGTCCCAGTGGGCTCACTTGTTTAGATTTACAGAGGACAGAGTCCGTCTTTCTTGGTAAATACTGATATGAGTATGGCCAAATGCCAGGTGAGCTCTGAAGAGGGGCCTTTCCTGAGAAAGCAGGTAGTGTCTCACTGCTGCTCCCGGACAATTTCACAGAGTTAGCCAAAGAGACCTCATCTGAGACAGGACAGGCCGTTTCGGGGGAACATAAAATGGTCCACCAGTCAGAGGGCTCTCCAGATCTTCACATACCTACTTGGAGGAAGGAGGTGCCTTTGTGGTTGTGGGTGTGAGTTTGTGGTTTTGTCTCATGTTCTGAGAATAGGTAGGAAAGGCAGTTTGTTTGGTTTGGAATGGACTGTGTCTACTGAGTCCTTTGACAAGGCAAGTGTTTCTATGTCTGTGTATCCCACCGTGTCTGTGGTTGTAGACATTAGAAAAGAGAATGCATCAATGGATTTGTCATGTCTAGTAGAAAGCTTCTCAGCATTCATCCTGCCTAATTTATGAATGGACTGTGGATTGCCTTATGGATGTGCAACACCTACTATCTTCCAAAGTTCCTGTTTTCTTCGTAGAATTATGGCCACTCTTCAGAATAGGCTTATGATTTTATGTCCACCATATGAACCACCTCCAAGATCTGTGACATGGCTATGTACTGGATAGCTGAAGGGAATGAGAGCTTGTCAGAAAACACAGATATCATTGGGACCAGGAGAGTCTCAATGGAGAAACCTTGCTTTGGGTCTTTTGCTTACCTATTTGTCTGTTGCCCTGAATGTCAGGAAGTTCTTTGACTCAGGCCACCCCTTTTTGAAGCCTGAAGAAAACAGTTTTCAAATGAAAATGAATGGGCATCACCTTGGGCTCTTTGCTTAATTGCTTTAGAATGGGATGTGTCTGAATCAGCCTCTTGGCCCTGTGTGAGGCTGTGGCTTTGATTCTCAGCACCTGATGGGTCTAAAGAAAGATCCCATGTGTGCATCCAAAACCAAAATGGCCAAAAGAGCGGTCATTGTGGATGGAGTCTCTCGTCTTCCTCTGTAATGTTCCTGCCTCCATCAAGTGAGAATAGGGATCCTTTGGGTCAAATGAGTTCTTCAAAGCCCTGCAGAGTCTAGCCCATAGGTGCTTGGGTTTTCTCATGACTCCCATTTACAAAAAGAATCTAAACCCCACAGTCACTAGGCCACAAATTGCAGAAGTGGAGCAGTATTAACGGCAGGCCTATTTGATCACTCCTGGTTCACAGGAAGGGAGTCCGGGCCTTTAGGCATATGAGGGGTAAGGAAGCTTCTTTTGGACATTGTCTTGGGCTGTGCCCCTCATAGAATCCTCCAGCCAGAGGTAATGATGAGTGTCTATATGGAAGAAGATGAGGTCCATGTGGGAGTGTTTTGGTTTTAATTGTGGTCACTTGTGTGGCGGTTGGAAGAGATGAATTGGTCCACGTGGGCTGGAACTCTGGCGTAATTACCCTTAGAGACTGCATTCTGGAACTGATCTTAGAGAAGTATTGCAATGAGTTGTGTTGGGATTTTAGGAGGCCACGCATGAGCGTAGTCCTTGGAAAATGAGTCTTGACCCAGGGTTGCTTTCCACAGAGCACTGGGAATCTCAGCCAGGATATCACATGATTTTATTCTGAAAGACTTGGCAGCAATAGTTGAGAGTCAAAACAAACATGGACCTCATATTGTAGACCTCAATGGGCCTGGCTTCATGTGAACTTTTGGCCACTCTTTTGGAAGCCTTGCCTGTGAGAGTTCTCGAGAGCTTTCATTAAAATGAGTTTCCTCAACATTTAATGGTTCCTGAATGAATTGAAACCCACAGTGCCTCCAACTTCATCCTTTAAAAATGGTTAGATAAATACCATGAAATGTTTAAAATTCCCATGAGCAGGTGGCACTGGAAAACCTTTGGATGTCCTGTTTCTGATTATGAATATACCAGAAGGTGCCTTGATTGACTGGTTTTCATGAAAATGGTATAGAAAAGAGATGCAAGTAAGTTCGAGCCTGCTGAGTAGTGGACCTAGAGAAGTTGTGGGCAGGTGTGTGATAAAAAATCTGTGGTTTGGCCATGTGGATCTGCCTTTGGCTTCCAAATGGATTGTGACTGATATGGTGCAGCCAGCAGACCCTTCTCTGAAAAGGCATCTTGTTATATGTAGGAGTTTCAGGGCAATGTTCAGAATCAGGTTGCTATGCTCAAGGAGGCAAGCTGGTGGAATAGAAGCATGGTTGGTGCATTTTCCTGCAGACCCTGACCCACCACACGTGACAGAACTCGCTCCAGCACTGTGTCCCAGTTGAACTCCTTGTTTCATGAAGCAAATGCCAAATTGCGAGTGCAGCAGCAAGAAACAGCAGGAAAAGTGGAGAATGACCAAATGGGTTCACAGTGCACACGGGGAGACACTTAGCCCCCATTGGTCACAGTTTACCTACAAAGAGAGAATTTAGCAATGCTGCCTCATGTTCACTGGAAAACAAGAAACCATGTGCTCACAAAGGTCACAAAAATGCAGACCCAGCTTGGATGGTCTCACTACAATGGAAGCTAAAGCTCCTGACAACAACATATATTTCATGTGCCCAACCTCAGAGGCAGTTTCTTAAGAACTCTTTAGGCCAGCAGAGCTCCATGTTTGTGGAGAGTTTACATTGTCCCTTAATTTTGGAAACTCCTCTACCTTCTCCAAATTTGTGAAAATTGAGCAGTTTCCATTGCAGATATGTATTCACAGATTTTCTAACTCTTCTCCTCTAATTGTGTCATACATAGGGCGAAGGTAATGTCAAGGCATTGCTCTGGATGAGAGTGGGAAGATATTTGTGTAGCACATATTTGCATACACATTGCATTCATTTTCAATTTTCTATTCGAAATACTGAATCCCTGACACTATCCCATACCCTACTATCCTCTGACTACTAATCCTAATATGATGGAGAAAAATACCCAAACAGAATAGAAATACAAGCAGTTCAGAGGAGGCATGCTGCATACTTGGACTTACCTTTTGCATGATAAATGGTAGGTGTTATAAATCTAGTCAATTTTTAATTGAAATAGTTCACCATGTGTTTTTAAATTAAACAAATATATGAATTCCTGTCTCCCTTTCTCTGTAGCCTATTCATCACATGTATTTTCATATGCACTTATAGAATCCTACCTGGTATCACATGTACATTTTTGTGAGGTGGCTGACTTGGCAGATACAAATTGTGAGAAGAGATCACTCCTCCAAATTGCTGTTGGAACTGAAAATTCCACCTATAGGGAAACTTCCTAGTAGAACATCATTATACATAAACTCATGTTCAGTAAAATAAATATTTTTGCATCTGTGGATGATATATATTTAAAGATGAATTTCGATTGGCATATATATTGCTACTTTTAAATGTCTGTGTGTGTTTTTTTTTGTGTGTGTGTGGGTATGTGTGTGTGTGTGTGTGTGTGTGTATATATATATATATATATATATATATATATACACTCTCCAGATTTTTCAAAATATGAAATATATGTGTCTTATATACACTCTCTAAATTCATTCATGTTCATGCATGTGGATTTATAATAAACTTTCCAAAATATTAGTCTCAGAAATATTCATCCACCTTAAATACATATTTGTTTCCTAGTACTGAAAACTATCTTCAGTGAATGGTGCATACAAATGTTAATAATTCTACAGGAACTGATCCAGTCTATCACCAATGCAAGTAGATTCCAATGGGACATGATATATAATATGATGTTCATTTATATTCAACACTGGTACATTATTATTTCTTCAGTTTTTGCTCATCATAAGATATGTATTTCATCCACAAGTTCACAAATTTGTAGGCATTTCTTTAAACTTTAATCACTTCCTACTTCACAACACATGTATTGTCAGGGTTTCTTGACTGGTCTTTTCATGAGACTCTTTCCAAACACATTATTTTCGATTTCCATAATCACTTTTGAAGTAAAACTCACACACTCTTCATGATAAACCAAAACACTAATATTGACATTAGATGAATAACTGGTTGGAATGAATGATTGTATATGCATATAAGATTTCCAGTAATTTTTCAGATATCAGTTCATCCCATTATATTAAGTTGGAACAAGTTATATTACTTATTCACAGTATGGTCTATTCATGCTTTATCTCTATATTCATAGACATAGGGTACACCTCTTTGTACGCCCAATAGTAATTTTATGTCTTCAGTATATTGCTACCAAAAATGGTGGAAGAAATACTTATGTCACCTGATCTACATATACATATTATCACAATAATATTCTGGACAAAAATGTAAATGTTACACTTATGATTAAACCAAGAAAAGCCTAAATGAAAAGTGAACATAGATTACTAAAAACATCCATGTCCAGGGTGCCTAATGCTCTCAAAGGTCAATATTATTGGTGACTTCATATTTGTTTCTTTCTAAGATTCAACCTCAAGCCTGTTGAAAATGTCTAATCCTCTCACTCACTTTATACTTTCCGTGATTTCGTAATATCTTTATTGATATCTTCTTTTCTACATGTTTTCCCCACTTCATCATCGTGACTGGCTCTTCATATGTGCTGACATATACATTCACTCTCTAACTGAAATCCTATTGCTAAAGAACTTTTGTTACAAATCATATACTCACTCTTCTTCCTAAAACGACCGACTATCTTCCTAATCCTACCGACTATCCCTTTTTGAAGGGATGTTCTCTTCTACATTCAATCTTCCAAGGTACAAGGTCCTATGCAATTGTATATCAAATTATCTGAGACATCTGTGCAGAACATAATTCAAAGCTAAGTATCCCAATCAAGGGCCCAATGCCCTTATGGGTTTAAAATCATACCTGGATTTCTGTTTTCATACTTATGTTTCACCTCTACATTCTTGTAAATATACCAGGTTCCCAATACCATTATTCATCCAGAAGAATGATTCCTAACACAAATCGAAATCAAACCTGTTATTAACCCTAAACATACACTTTTCCCTCAATCTCATTTTACAGAAGAGCAGGGACAAAGTTGTTCTTACAATACAGAAAAGTAGGGGACCTTCCACCTGCTGAGATCCTCAAAGGTCCATGCAGAAATGATACCTGGAGAAGTTGTAGACAGGTATGAAGGACCTGAAAGAGCAAAAGTCATCTTCGATGACAAACCACCTGGTCAGGATGAAGGGATGTGTCTGAATCAGCCTCTCTCTTCTTATTGTGGAGAAGATATACCAAATCAGGCCTGTGTGTGTGCCTATGGTTGATATACCATTCTAAATTGTGAAAGTGTCAGAGGAAGAAGGGGCAGCCTCCATCTCATGGGGCCCTTGGAAGCAACTGTTAGGACCAAGTGGTTGCCAAGGCAGTGACCTCATTCAGTTCCAAAGAAAGTGTCATACCTCATTTCCTTGGTGATGGAACTCTCTGAACTTGGTATCCAAGAAGCCAGGCACCCAGATGCAATTCCAGTCCCAGTCCCAGTGGGCTCACTTGTTTGGATTTACCAAGGACAGAGTCAGTCTTTCTTGGTACCTACTTATGTGAGGATGGCCAAATGCCAGGAGAGCTCTGAAGAGGGACCTTTCCTGAGAAAGCAGGTAGTGGCTCACCACTTTTTCCTGACAACTTCACATAGTTGGCCAAGGAAACCAGATCTGAGAGAATACAGGCCATTTCGGGGGAACATAGTATTGCCCACCAGTCAGAGGACACTCCGGATAGTCACAGACCTACTTAGGGGAAGGAGGTGCCATTGTGAGTGTGGCTGTGTGGTTTTGTCTCTTGTTCTGAGAATAGGTAGGAAAGGCGGTTTGTTTGGTTTTCAGTGAACTATTTCTAGTAAGTCATTTGACAAGGTGAGTGTTTCTATGTCTGTGTATCCCACTGTGTCCGTGGTTGTAGACATGAGAAAAGACAATGCAACAATGGATGTGTCCTGTGTAGTAGAAAGATTCCCAGCATTCATCCTGCCTAATTTATGAATGGACTGCAGCTTGCCTTATGAATTGGCAAAACCTACTACCTTCCTAAGTCCCTGTTTTCTTCCTGAATTCTGGCAACTCTCCAGAATAGTCTCATTGTTTTGTGTCCAAGATATGTACCAACTCCAAGGTCTTTGACATGTCCATGTACTGGATACCTGAAGGGAATGGCCAGTATCTCAGAAAACTCAGATATGAGTGTGACCAGAAAAGTCTCAGTGGAGATACCATGCTTTGGGCCTTTTGCTTACCTATTGTTCTGTTGCCCTGAATGTCAGGAAGATGTTGGGCTCAGGCTACCCCTTTGTGAAGCCTGAAGAAAACAGTTTTCAAATGGAAATGAATGGGCATCACCTGTGGCTCTTGCTAAATTGCTTCGGAAAGGGATGTGTCTGAATCAGGCTCTTGGCCCTGTGTGAGGCTGTGGCTTAGATTCTCAGCACCTGATGGATCTAAAGAAAGATCCCATGTGTGAAACCAAAACCAAATTCGCAAAAAAATTCAGTCATTGTGAATGAATTCTATTGCCTTTCTCTGTTAGGTTCCTGAAATCAATCAAGTGAGAATAGCGATCCTTTTGGTCAAATGAGTTCTTCAAATCTCTGCAGAGGTGCTTGTCTTTTCTCATGACTCCAGTTCACATAAAGAATCTAAACCCTACAGTCAGAAGGCCTCAAATTGGAAAAGCGGAGCAGTATTAATGACAGGCCTATTTGATCACTCCTGGTTCACAGGAAGGGTGTCCTTCCCACCCTGACTTGAGCCACATGAGGGGCAAGGGAGCTTATTTTGGACACTCTTTTGGAATGTGCCCCTCATGGAAAGCTCCAACCAGAGGTTATGATGAGTGTCTATAAGGAAGAAGATGGGGCCATGTGATAGTGTTTTGTTTTTAATTGTGTTCATTTGATTGGCGGTGTGAAGAGATGACTGGGTCAACCTGGGCTTGAACTCTGGTTTGATTCCCCTTAGAGACTGCGTTCTGGAATTGACCTCAGAGAAGTATTGCCATGAAAAGTGTTGGGATTTTAGGAGGCCACGCATGAAAGTCATCCTTGGAAACTGAGATCTAGGCCCAGGGTGGTTTTCCAAAGAGTACTGGGAATCTCAGCCAGTATATCACATGATTTTATTCTGAAAGACTTGGCAGGGATAGTTTTGAGTCAAAACACACATGGACCTCACATTGGAGACCTCAATGCGCCTGGCTTCATGTGACCTTTTGGCCACTCTTTTGGAAGCCTTGCCTGTGAGAGTTCTCCAGAGCTTTCTTTGAAATGAACTTCCTCAACATTTAATGGTTCCTGAATGAATTGAAACCCACAGTGCCTCCAACTTCATCCTTGAAAAATGGCCAGATAAATACATGAAATTTTTAAAATTCCCATGACCAGGTGGCACTGGAGAACCTTTGGATGTCCTGTTGCTGATCTTGAGTGTACCAGACCCTGCCTTAATTCACTGGGTTTCATTAAAATGGTGTAGAACAGAGATGCCATTGAGTTATAGCCTGCAGAGTTGTGGGCCTAGAGAAATGGTGTGCAGTTTTGTGATAATACATCTGTGTTGTGACCATGTGGTTCTGCCATTGGCTTCCAAATTCATTGTGACTGCCATGGTGCAGCCAGGAGACCCGTATATGTAAAAGCATGTTTTTATATTGAAAGATTTCAGGGCCATGTTCAGAATCAAGTTGCTATGGACATGGGGGCAAGCAAGTTAGAGCCTGCAGAGTATTGGGCCTAGAGAAGTGGTCTGCAGTTGTGTGATAATACATCTGTGTTATGGCCATGTGGATTTGTCATTGGCTTCCAAATTTTTTGTGACTAACATGGTGCAGCCAGGAGACCCGAATATGTAAAAGCATGTTTTTATATGGAGAGGATTCAGGGCCATGTTCAGAATCAAGTTGCTATGGACAAGGGGGCAAGGTATGTGGGAAAGAAGCCTGGTTGTTGCATTCTCCTGCAGACCCTGACCCACAACACGTGACAGAACTCCCTCCAGCACTGTGTCCCTGTTGAACTTCTTGTATTTTGTGAAGCAAATACCAAACTCCCAGTGCAACAGCAGGAAACACCACGAAAATTGGAGGATGACCAAATGGCTCCACAGTCCACATGGGGAGACAATTAGACCCCAGTGGCCACTGTTTACCTACAAAGAGTGAATTCAGCACTGCTGCCTCATGTTCACTGGAAAATAAGAAACCATATCCTCCAGGTCACATAGATGCAGACCCAGATTTTATTGTCTCACTACAAAGGAAGCTAAAGCTCCTGAAAATAACGTATGTTTCAAGTGCCCAACCTCAGAGGCAGTTTCTCAAGATGTCTTTACGCCAGCAGACCTCCATGTTAGAGGAGTGTTTACCATGTCCCTTACTTTTGGAAACTCCTCTACCACCTCCAAGGTTCTGAACTCAGCATTTTCCACTCAAGATATGTATTCACAGATTTTCTAACTCTTCTATTCTAATTGTGACTTACTTCAGGCGAAGGTAATGTCAAGGATTTGTTCTGGATGAGAGTGGGAAGATTTTTGTGTAGCATATATTTGCATACACATTTGATTCATTATTCTATTTTCCATTTGAAATACTGATCCCTGACACTAACTCATAACCTACTGGACTCTGACTACTACTCCTAATATGATGGAGAAAAATAACCCAAACAGAATAGAAATCCAAGCAGTTCAGAGGAGGCATGGTGTATAGTTGGACTTGCCTTTTGCATAAAAAAGGGTAGGTGTTATAAATCTAGTCAATTTTCTGTTGAAATAGTTATCCATGTGTTTTTAAAGTTAACAAATATGTGAATTCCTGTCTCCCTCTCTCTGTAGCCTATTCAGCACATGTATTTTTATATGCACATATAGAATCCTACCTGGTATCACACGTACATTCTTGTGAGGTGGCTGACTTGGCAGATACAAAATGTGAGAAGAGATTACTCCTCCTAAATGCTGTTGGAACTGAAAATTCAATGTATGGGTAAGCTTCCTAGTTAAACAACATTATACATAAATCTATCTTCAGTAACATGAATATTTTTGAATATGTGGATGATGTATATTTCATGGTGAATTTCAATTGGCATATATATTGCCATTTTTATAGTCTCAGTTTGTGTGTGTGTGTGTGTATATATATATATATATATATATATATATATATATATATATATATATACTCTCCAGATTTTTCAAAATATGAAATGTATGAGTCTTATTATACACTCCCTGAATTCATTCATGTTCATGTATGTGGATTTATAATCAACTTTTCACAAGATTATTCTCAGAAATATTCATCTACCTGAAATACATATTTGTTTCCTAGTACTGAAAACTAACTTCAGTGAATGGTGCATACAAATTCTAATATTTCTACATTAACGGACGCAGTTTAACATCAATTCAAGTAGATTCCTATGGGACATGATGTGTATTTTAACGTTCATTTTTATTCAACACTGGTACATTACTATTTCTTCAATTTCTGCACATCATCGTATATATTTATCATCCACAAGTTAGCAAATATATAGGCGTTTGTTTCACTTTAAATCACTTTCTGCTTCAGAACACATGCATACCTCCAGGTTTCTGGACTGGTCTTTTCATGAGACTTCTTTCCAAACACATTATTTTCAATTTCCATAATCACTTTTGAAGCAAAACTCAAACACTCTTCATGAAAATCCATAACCCTAATATTTCATTCAGATGTATAACGGGTAGGATTAAATGTAGTATATCAATATAAGGTTTCCTGTATATTTTCAGATATCAATTCAATCCATTATTTAAAGTTGGAACCAGTAATATTATTAATTCACAGTATTGTCTATTCATGCATTATCTCTATATTCATAGACAAATGGTACACCTATTTCTACCCAAAATACTAATTCATATATCTTCAAAATATTGCTCCCAGAAATGGTGGAAGAAAAACTCCTATTACCTGATCTACATATATTATTTATTATAGTAATATTCTGGACACACATAGGAATGTTCACACTTATGATTGTACCAATGTAAAGGTCGGGCGAGCGTCGGAAAAGAGACCACGAAGAGACTGTCTCATGCAACAGCAAAGGGTTTATTGGGGGTCCAGCATGCTGGGGCTCAGAGCTCACATGAATAGAGAAGAGAGCCCTAAGAACAGCTTAAGCAGAGCTTATGCAATTTACGTGGTGAGAGCAGGGAGGGAAATTTATTGATGGGTCAGGTCGAGTGAGTGGTTTGCATGCCAATGGGAGAGGGAGTACATTCAACAGTTTGGCAATTGGGGACAGCACATTCTGGGAACAAGATTAGCAAACAGTTTTCAAGATTTCATCAGTATTTTGTTAAGCATACAGAAAAACAAGAAGTTAAAAGTACATATTTTATTAACCTTTCATTCCCCACTTCTTATTCTGTTTAATTTTAATCATAAAAATGAGCATTGCGGGGTCTCACATTTTATGTCTTCTAGTGAGGTATATTGTTGTCTGATTACCATAAGTTTAACTTATCCAATTTAAGCTTGTAGAAAGGAAACTAGATGGTTGAGCAAACAGGGTCCTACAATTAGCAATGAAATGAGGATTATTAATGGACTGGCCAGGGCTGATAAAAGCGTAGTTAACCAGGGGGACTCTGTGAACAAAGACTCAAACCACCCTTTTTGTGCATCTCTCTCTTGTTGATGCTCTTCTAGGCGTCTTCTTAATTTACTCATAGATTTTTTTACAAGTCCAGTATGGTCGGCATAAAATCAACTTTCTTCCCTCAATGCAGCACGAAAGCCCCCTTCTCTCACGAAGAGGAGGTCCAACCCTCGCATGTTCTGTAAAACAGTTTCAGAGAGAGAGGTTAAAGATTCCTATAAAACTGTGATGGAGGTTTTTAATATCTTTAAATTTTGTTCTATTGCTGCTTCTCATCGGGTCATTTGTTGTGTCACATGGACTAGGACAGTGATTCCTGTGCCCACACCTGCAGCAGTTCCTTTTCCTAATAGGATGGCTAAAGTGAGGGATACAGGTTCCCAGAGGAACCGGGTTGTATGCCCCCCTATTTGATATTTAAATTAACCTGCCTCATGATAGAGCACTCTGGGAAACATCTGAACATTACATAATTAATCACATCTGTTGACCATTTTATGAAAACATAAACAATGTTTAAGTATATAGAATTATACTGTTGTAAGGACGGACAAGTCAAGGCACCTAAGATAGCACCGAAGACAGCGAAACATACCTATTTGGTTGCAACGGATTTAGAGGGCATTGCTTCTGTTGTAATCAATTAGTCACCTGATCTCCAAATTTAGGTAGTTTCCGAATTTTGTACCCAACATGTAAGGGAAGGGGCTCAGAAGTTCACAGTCTGCATAAGTTCACAAAAAGAAGTTTTCGTTTCTATTGTTTTTTTCATCTGTTCTGGGCAAGTTAACATTTTAAGGACACCTGGAGGGGGAGAGCTTTTTTCTTCTCTTTTTTTTTCTCACTGCCAGCTGAAACAATGGAGCTCATTTGGTAACTTATTTATCTTAGAAATGTAACCATGTCTGTGAAGCCCCAGCTCAAGGCCAGAGGCCTTGTTCACAAGTTTTGTGAAAAACTAGTAAGGGGGAGTCTAGCTTAGGAGTGCTGATTTTTCCAGCCAGTGGCCAAATAGAACAGGGAAACACGAAAAGGGGAAGTTTATCTACATTGAACTCTTTTATAGGGATTCTTTGGCTGAAAGTCCTAAAGTCAGCCATGGTGAAGACTGCTGGAGAAGGTCAGTTAAGACTTTTCTGTGGGCCTGGTATAGACGGGGAAGACAGGGAAGGCGGGTCTGAGAGCAGCACCTTGGGTCTGAGCATGAGGAAAGAGAGATGTAAAAGAATAATGGGAAAGGGGTTTGGAATTTTCCAGGCAACAAAACTTGAGCAGTAGAACAGATAGAGCAGAGGGGAAGATGGGAGTTTGTATCCCAAAAAGCCTGTGAGGGACTTTAAATTCTTAGTAACCTGTTTTCAGTGATGACAGAGCAACTTTAAAGGTCATTTTCATTACATCTTGGATAGGGGTCTGAGGGCTCTCCTTAGCTGGTTTGAGCTTTGGGTTAGCTGGTAAGAGGACCTGGTGGGACCTGGTGCGGGCACTGACAGGAGAAGAGAGTAGTGAGTGGGTGGATGGGTACCTCAGTACCTGCTACCTCAGCAAGGGGGCAATAATCTGAGAACCGGCGGTTTGGGTTTTTGATCTAGTAATTGGAGGGAAGAAATCAGGTTGCTGAGGTGGGAGTGACAGCAGAGAGTCTGGAGCAGAAAGCTGAGGGTGAGGATCTATTGGATAAGCATAGTTCAGGATGTGAGCGAAGGAGGGAAAATGCCTCCACTTAGGGGAATTTCCTTCCAACCTTTGAGCACTTGCCGAAGGTAAAAAGGTCACGGAGAATTTTAGGATCTAGAGACCCCTCTGGGGGCCATCGGTATTGGTTGTGTAATTGGTAATATGGCCAATGCTGTGTATTGAATTTGATGAGGAGTTTGGGTTCCACCAGGCACCCCTGTATGCTCACATTCCCATGACTTACAGAAGAAGTCGGCATTTTCCCCACACAGCCATGTCTGTTTGTGGCTTTGATAGTCCGCTGGGCAAACATAGTAATCTAGGCTAGCCAACCTGCATCTGGCTCTCGTGTCCCTACATCCATAATGTTTGTTTCTATTACCTATGATACGGAAAGGATTTATTGGAATTTTAGTTGGATCCCCTTCATCAGGGATATCCCAATAGGAAAGACCTATAGCCAGCTGACAAATGTCTGGGTGGAGAGATGGCCACCATGTCCCTAAGGGGGCTGTATGCAAGATAGACCATACTTCTTGTACAGTAGGATTTGTGATCAGCCATTACTGCTGAACAGGCTGATGAGGGTTAGGACTACTCTTGGCCAAGGGGAGAGTCTGTAGCCTTATCCACATGGCGAATACGCAATTTGAAAGTGTTACCAGTCTTTTCCAGTTTCCAGTCAGATTTTGGACAGGGCGCAGGCCAGAGATGAGAGACATGGATCCATGAAGTGATTCCGTCTACATTTACCACTGTAGGTGTTATATGTAGCACCTTAAATGGTCCTTTCCAGTGGGGTTCCAGGGATGACACCTGATGTCGTCTAATGTAGACGAAGTCTCCTACTTGGTATCGATATGGAGTCCCCTCGTCCCCAGGTTGGTCGGCAGTGGCCAGATGTTTCCACAGATATTGCTGATTTCTTTCAAGAGCTTTAAGTCTGTCAAGCAAGGGGGTGTGGAAGGGATCGTTAGGTCTTAGAGTTTGGGTTAGGTCCCTTACTGGAGGAGGGACCATAGAGAATTTCATAGGGGGTGAGGTTACACAAGGAAACAGAGGAGTATGAGTATTTCTTGCATGAAACAGTGCATAAAGCAGGAGAATAGATCGATCTTTTATGCCGATCTCTAAGCTTGATTTTGTTAAGTCTCTTTAATGGTTCTATTATTTTTTTTTTTACCTGTACTGAGCTCTGGGGTCTATAAGCACAATGTAATTTCCAATTAATCCCCAGGGTCCTGGCTAATCCCTGACTTACCAGGGCAATTAACGCCAGTCCATTATCAGACCCTATTGCCTTAGCCAGTCCCTATCTTAGAAAAATATCTTTCAGCATCTTCTTGACCACCATTTGTGCCATTTATTTTGTTGTTGTTGTTTTTTTTTTTGTGTGTGTGTGGGGGGGGGAAGGCTTCAATTAATTAATCCTGAAAATGTATCTACAAAGACTAGGAGATACTTAATTCCATAACTTCCTGGCTTAATTTCAGTAATGTCCACTTCCAAGAATTGTCCTGGTCTGGTTTCTTGTAGGTGCTTTTCTGCAGGAAAGTTGGAAGGGTAAGCATTAACCAATTGACAGACCCGGCAGGCTTTTGTTACCCGTTCAGTTATTTCTTTCGCTCTGAGTCGGTTAGTGGAAAACTCTGTTCTTGATCCTTCAGGAATGCCTGCAGTTTCTTTGAACCAAGGTGAGTGAGTTGATGTACATTTTTAACTTAGTTTAGGGCTTTCTGAAAATGCAAGCTGGGCTCAGTGAAGTTGAGGGTTTCAGTGTCAGTGTCCTTAGATGTTATCAAAAGCTTGCTGGTGCTCAGGGGTCCATTAGAATTGGGCATCTCTCTTTAACAGCGGGTATAAAGGAGCAGATATGGACGCAAACCCAGGTATCCATAAGCTGCATAAGCCAGCAGTCCCAAGAAACTCTCTGAGTTGTCTGCTGTTAGATGGGGGTGGTATCTGTTCAATGGATTGTTTTCTGGTCTCAGTGAGCCATTGCTTACTGCCCCTAAGGGAATAGCCCAGGAAGATTACTTCTTGCTGGCAAATTTGGGCTTTTTTGGCAGAAGCACTATACCAGAGTTGAGCAAGCTCGTATAATAATAATTGGGTTCCAGACTCACAGTTTTTCTTGGTGTTGGCTGCCAGTTGCAGGTCATCGACATATTGAAGCAGGGTGACGTCAGGGTGCATAGTTCTGAAGTTGTTGGGGTCTCTGTGGAGGGCTTCATCAAAGAGAGTGGGGGAGTTTTTGAACCCCTGTGGGAGTCTAGTCCATGTTAGTTGACCAGACGTCCCGGTTTCTGGGTCTACCCACTCGAAATCAAATAGCAACTGACTATCTTTATGCAGAGGCAAGCAAAAGAAAGCATCTTTTAACTCCAGAACAGTATACCATTTCCGCTCATGGTTCAGAGTGCTAAGCAGATTGTACAGATTATGTACTGTGGGGTGAATGTCCTGCACTCTGTTGTAGATCTCTCTTTGGTCTTGAACGGTGCGATAGTCCCCGGTTCCTGGATTTTTATACTGGTAACAGGGCAGTGTTCCAGTTCAAATGACAGGGCCTTAGGACCCTTAAGGCCAGATATTTCTGAATATGGGGCCTTATCGCATCTTTAGCTTTTTTGCTCAGAGGATATTTTTTGACATTGATGGGGGGGCTGAAGTTTTTAACTCCACTGTTATTGGAGGATGTTTCACGGCTACGTGTAACCCAGCAATTTTTTTCCTAGGCATCTGCGTAATCTGTTATCCATTTCCGGGATAGCTTGCCTGTTTGATCAGTCTTGGGGGGTTTGACAAGTTGATGTTCATCTTCTACTGACATAGTAAAAGCTGTGACTATAAAAGTTTTTACTGAAAAATTTAGAAATTTCACTTGGGGGCCTTCAGGGTTAAAAGTTATTCTGGCCTGGAGCTTTTTGAGCAGATGTGTGCCCATCAATGGGGTCGGGCATTCTGGGATTACAAGGAAAGAGTGATGGATTTTTTCTTTCCCCAGGTCCATGGTCCTCTTAGTTGTCTAAGCCCCATATTTACTGCCATTAGCCCCTTGAACTAGAGTCCTTTTTGTTTGATAGATGCCCCAATGGGGCCTTAAGGGCTGAGTATACTTACCCTGTATCCACTTCAAAGTTTAACCCCCCCAGCGAGTACTTTGTGTTCTTTTGGCCGGGCCAGCTACCTCCAAGGAAGGAGGGGCTGTGTGTGCCGTGGGGTAGTCACCTGGAGGGCGCTGGGCTGGCCTATATTCCTCCAATGGTGGAGAGTCTGAGTCAGCAGCAGGGGAATCACTTAGAGGGTGTTTGGGGTTGGAGGACAAGGGCAGGGCATAAGGAGGGGGAAGAGAGTCCAGTAGAGTCTTGAGACTCAGGGACAACAGAGGGTGGAGGAGGGGGAGCAGAGGGTTTGAGAGATAGAAAAGTGGGAGAACCAGTAGGAGCGGGGACAGGGACAAGGAAAGGCTTCAACCATGGAAGAGGAGATTTGCAGAGGTCCTGCAAACTAAAGATATATTGCTGTTGATCTGGTTGGCTATGTGGCCCCGGCTGAAAGACAATATCTCTGAGTTTTTGAATTAGTGTGAAGTAGAAAGATCCTTCTGGGGGCCATCCGACTCCAAAGGTGGGTCATTCTGGGACACATAGAGTCTTCCAGATCTGACGTTTTACTGAAAAAAAGAAGATTCTGAGCCTTTAAGCAGACTTTGGTCCAGTGATCAAGGTTCAGGGACAGAGGCATTGAAGTGCTCTGTCCCATATGAAAGATACACAAATAGTGAAAGCAATGACACACGACACAGACAAGACAAGACAATAAAGACAGGCAATGGACGTCCAATACTGAGAACAGGACTGAGTAGCCAGGAAAACCTGATGGGCTGACAATACCGAATCCAAAACAAAATATCACTGAGTTTAGGAGACTATTGTTACTCGGTTTTCCGAGTTCTCTGGGGCGTCCCCCAGAGACGTGGCCTGTGGCTCTGTGACACTTCTGTCAGCCACCGTCAGAGAGAGCTCATGCTCATCACCAATAGCCATTTTGCCCATCCCTAACCTGAAACCTGAAACAAGAAAGTGGCGCCTTACTTAACCTGAGATGAGCCTATTGGGGGTCTTTCGTCCAACGCTGCTGGAACTCGCTGGGGCCCTCAGATGTAATGGTCAGGCGACCATTGGAGGAAGAGACCACCAAGACACTGTCTCATGCAACAGCAAAGCACCCAAAATTCTGGGGCTCAGACCTCACTTGAATAGAGCAGAGAGCACTGAGAACAGCTTAAGCAGAGCTTATATACTTTTCTTGAAGAGGGCAGGGAGGGAAGTTTATTGATGGGTCAGGGCAAGTGGGCGGTTTGCATGTAAACGGGTGAGGGTGTACATTCTGCAGTTTGGCAGTTGGGGACAGCACATTCTGGGAACAAGATTAGCAAAAAGTTTTCAAGATTTCAAGAGTGTTTTCTTAAGCATACAGAAAAACAGGAAGAGACAAGTACCTATTTTATTTATTTTCAACAAAGCCTAAATGGAAAGTGAGCATGAATTACTAAAAACATTCATGTCCAGGTTGCCTAATGCTCTCAAATGTCAATTCTATTGGTGACTACATATTTCTTTCTTCCTAAGGTTATATATTCAACCTCAACCCTGTTGAAAATGCCTAATCCTATGACTCACTTAATAATTTGCCTGATTTCCTAAGGTCTCTATTGATACCTCCTTTCCTACATATTTTCCCAAATTCATTATTGTGACTGACACTTAACATGGGCTGACATTAATATTCACTCTCTAACCGAAACCCTATTGGTAAAGAACTTTTTTCCAAATCTTATTCTCACCCTTCTTTCTAAACCTACTGACTATCCTCCTAATTCCACCGACTATCCCTTTTTGACTGGAGGTTCTCTTCGACATTCAATCATCCAAGGTACAACGTCCTATGCCATTGTGTATGGATTTATCTGAGACATTTGTGCAGAAAGTATAACATTGCTAAGTATCCCAATGAAGGTCTCAATGCCCTTCTGGGATGCAAATCTTACCTAGATTTCTGTTTCCATACTTTTAACTCACGTCTATATTCTTATAAATATCACAGATTCCCAATACCATTATTCATCCTGCAGAATGATTCCTAACCCAAATCGAAACTGTTATTAACCGTAACCACACAGTGATCTCTCAATCTAACTTTAGAGAAGAGCAGGGACAGAGTTGGCCTTAAAATATAGGGATGTAGGGGATCTTCCACTTGCTGAGAACCTCAAAGGTCCATGCAGAAATGATCCCTGAAGAAGATGTAGGCAGCTATGAAGGACCTGAGAGAGCAAAAGTCATCTTCCATTGCCAAAAAACCTGCTCAGGATGAAGGGATGTGGCTGAATCAGCCTCTCTCTTAATGTACAGGAGACGGACCAAACCAGGCCTTTGTGGAGCGCTGTTTCTTGGTGCCTTTGATTTATATATCATTCTAACTTGTGAAAATGTCACAGGAAGTAGGGGCAGCCTCCATCTCATGGAACCCATGGAAGCAACTGTTAGGACAAAGTGTTTGCCAAGGCAGTGACCTCATTAAATTCCTGAAGGAAGTAACCTACCTCACTTCCTTGGTGATGGAACACTTTAAACTTGGGATCCAGGAAGCCAGGCACTGAGAGCCAATCCAAGTCCCAGTCCCAGTGGGCTCACTTGTTTGGTGTCACTAAGGACAGAGTCAGTCTTTCTTGGTACCTACTGATGTGAGGATGGCCACATGCCAGAGACCTTTCCTGAGAAAGTAGGTAGTGGCTCTCCACATGCTCCTGACAACGTCACAGAGTTGGCCAAGGAGACCAGATCTGAGAATGGATAGGCCATATCAGGGGAACATAGCATGACCCACCACTCAAAGGACACTCTGGATAGTTACAAACATACTTGGGGGAAGGAGGTGCCTTTGTGGGTGTGGGTGTGAGTTTGTGGTTTTGTCTCATGTTCTGAGAATAGGTAGGAAAGGTGGTTTGTTTGGATTGGAATGGACTTTTTCTAGTAAATTGTTTGACAAGGCGAGTGTTTCTATTTCTGTTTCTCCCACTGTGTCCGTGGTTGTAGACATTAGAAAAGAAAATGCATCAATGGATGTTTCCTGTCTTGTAGAAAGCTTCCCAGCATTCATGCTGCCCAATTAATGCATGGACTGTGGCTTGCCTTATGGATGGGCAACACCTACTATCTTACTACGTTTCTGTTTTCTTCCTGAATTCTGGCCACTCTCAAGAATTGGCTCATGGTTTTGTGTCCAAGATATGTACCACCTCCAAGCACTGTGACATGGCCATGTACATGATAACTGAAGGGAATGGGAGGATCTCAGAAAACTCAGATATCAATGTGACCAGTAAAGTCTCAGTGAAGAATCCTTGCTTTGGGCCATTTGCTTACCTATTGCTTCATTGCCCTGAATGTCAGGAAGGACTTTGCCTTAGGCCACCCCTTTGTGAAGCCTTAAGAAAACAGTTTTCAAATGGAAATGAATGGGCATCACCTGTGGCTCTTTGCTTAATTGCTTCCAAAAGGGATGTGTCTGAATCAGCCTCGTGAACCTGTGTGAGGCTGCTGCTTAGATTCTTAACACCTGATGGATCTAAGGTAAGATTCCATGTGTGCTACAAATACAAAATGGTCAAAATAGCAGTCATTGTGTATGAAGTCTCTCGCCATCTTCTGTAAGGTTCCTGACCTCCATCCTGGCCTGCAAAGGCTAGACCATAGATGCTTGGGTTTTTTCATGACTCCCATTCATATAAAGAATTTATACCTGGCAGTCAGTAGGCCTCAAATTGGAGAAGTGGAGCAGTAATAAGGTCAGGCCTATTTGATCACTCCTGGTTCACAGGAAAGGTGTTTAGGCCACACTGACCTTAGGCAAAATAGGGGCGAGGGAGCATATTTTGGACAGGGTCTTGGACTTCACCCCTTTTGGAAATGTCCAGCCAGAGGATTTGATGAGTGTCCACATGGAAGAAGACGAGGGCTATGTGAAAGTGTTTTGGTTTTAATTGTGGTCATTTTTGTGGCAGTTGGAAGACATAACTGTGTCCACCATGGCTTGAACTTTGGTGTGATTCCCCTTAGAGACTGCGTTCTGGACCTGACCTCAGAGAAGAATTGCCATGAATTGTGTTGGGATTTCAGGAGGCCACGCATGAGAGTCCCCATTGGAAACTGAGATATAGGCCCAGGTGGCTCTCCACAGAACACTGGGAATCTCAGCTACGATATCACATGATTTTATTCTGAAAGACTTGGCAACCATAGTTGAGATTCAAAACACACATGGACCTAGCATTGTAGACCTCAATGGGCCTGGCTTCATGTGACCTTTTGGCCACTCCATGGGAAGCCTTGCCTGTGAGAGTCCTCCAGAGCTTTCATTGAAATAAAATTCCTCACCATTTAATGGTTCCTGAAAGAATTGAAACTCACAGTGCCTCCAACTTCATCCTTGAAAAATGGCTAGATAAATACCATGAAATTTTTGAAATTCTTATGACCAAGTGGCACTGAAGAACATTTGGATGTGCAGTTGCTGATCATGAGTTTACCAGAGAGTGCCTTGATTAACTGGGTTTCATGAAAATGGTGTAGAAGAAAGAATCCTGTATGTTGGCGCCTGCTGAGTAGTGACCCAGAGCTGTGGTGTGCAGTTGTGTCATAAAATATCTTGGTGGGGCCATTTGGATCTGCCATTGACTTCCAAATGTCTTGTGGCAGACATGGTGCAGCCAGTAATCTGTATATGTCTGATCTCTTCATATAAAGGCATCTTGATATATGGAGAGGTTTCAGGGCCGTATTCAGAATCAGGTTGCAATGGTTGAGGGGGCAAGCTATGTGGGATATAAGCCTCATTGGTGGATTCTCCTGGAGACCCTGACCCACCACACGTGTGAGAAATCCCTCCAGCACTGAGTCCCTGTTGATCTCCTTGTATTTCATGAAGCAAATACTAAACCCCCAGTGCAGCAGCAAGAAACAAGATGAAATGTGGAAGATGCGCAAATGGCTTCACATACCACATGGGGAGACACTTAGCCTTCAGTGACAACAGTTTCCCTACAAAGAGAGAATTCTGCACTCCTGCATCATGTTCATTGGAAAATAAGAAACCATGTCCTCCAGGTCACATAGATGCAGACCCAGCTCTGATGGTCTCACTACAAAGAAGCTAAAGCTCCTGACAACAACATATATTTCAAGTGCCCAAGGTCAGGGAGAGTTTCTCAATAAGTTTTAGGCCGGCAGAGCTCCATGTTTGTGGAGTGTTTACCTGTTTGACCAGGACAGGAGAAAAGACCACTGACTCCAATTAAAATCAAATTAAAGCAAGCTTATTATTTTTCCACTGGCTGAGCTGCCTATCCCTCTCAAAATGGCAGAAACAAGACAGCAACCCCACCTTTCCTACAGCCCAGCTTTATAGTCCAGTAAGTTACACAAAAGGGGGGTTACAGATAACAGAACTCGGAGAAGCATCACGCTATTGCTAGTTTACAATTTTTTTTTTTGCTGGCCCCATCATCAGAATTTATGAGGACCATTAGAGACTCATGAGAGTCGTTGTCTGGCCAGAGAAGGCCAATATTTATGAGGTGTCACTAAATTTTCAGAGAGGGCTGCTATCTGGTCAGAGAGCCAGGCATGGGTGAGTTCATGGCACGGACAGGCATTCCAAGCAGATTCAGAATCTGCAGTAATTTATAGGAAAGCAAAATTATCTTTTCATTACTTTGTGGCAAGATGGCTCCCAATTTTAATAAATGATCAGGTTGGGTTTATCATTCCCCCCCCATTTTTTTTTTTTTTGCTTTTTAATATTTTTTAAATTAATTTTTATTGTAGGTTGTTCAAAACATTACATAGTTCTTGATATATCATATTTCACACTTTGATTCAAGTGGGATATGAGCTCCCATTTTTACCCCATATACAGATTGCAAAATCACATCAGTTGCAGAACCATTGATTTACATATTGCCATTATGGTGTCTGTTGTATTCTGCTGCCTTTCCTATCCTCTACTATCCCCCTCCCCCCTCCCCTCCCCTCTTCTCTCTCTACACCCTCTACTGTAGTTCATTTCTCCCCCTTATATTTTTCTCCTTTCCCCTCACTTCCTCTTTTATGTAATTTTGTATACCCCTGAGGGTCTCCTTCCATTTACATGCAATTTCCCTTCTCTCTCCCTTTTCCTTTCACCTCTCATCCCTGTTTAATGTTAATCTTCTTCTCATGCTCTTCGTCCCTACTCTGTTCTTAGTTACTCTCCTTATATCAAAGAAGATATTTGGCATTTGTTTTTAAGGGATTGGCTAGCTTCACTTAGCATAATCTGCTCTAATGCCATCCATTTCCCTCCAAATTCTATGATTTTGTCATTTCTTAATGCAGAGTAATACTCCATTGTGTATAAATGTCACATTTTTTTTTTATCCATTCGTCTATTGAAGGGCATCTAGGTTGGTTCCACAGTCTTGCTATTGTGAATTGTGCTGCTATGAACATGGATGTAGCAGTGTCCCTATTGTGTGCTCTTTTTAGGTCTTTAGGGAATAGACCGAGTAGGGGAATAGCTGGATCAAATGGTGGTTCCATTCCGAGTTTTCCAAGAAATCTCCATACTGCTTTCCAAATTGGCCGCACCAATTTTCAGTCCCACCAGCAATGTACAAGAGTACCCTTTTCCCCACATCCTCGCCAGCACTTGTTGCTGTTTGACTTCCTAATGGCTGCCAATCTTACTGGAGTGAGATTTGCAACAAAATGAAACTGAATCCCTTACTCTCGCCATGCACAAAAGTTAACTCAAAGTGGATCAAGGAACTTGATATCAAATCAGAGACATGGCGTTTGATAGAAGAAAAAGTTGGCTATGATCTACATACTGTGGGGTCGGGCTCCAAATTCCTCAATAGGACACCCATAGCACAACAGTTAATAACTAGAATCAACAAATGGGACTTACTCAAACTAAAAAGTTTTTTCTCAGCAAAAGAAACAATAAGAGAGGTAAATAGGGAGCCTACGTCCTGGGAACAAATCTTTACTCCTCACACTTCAGACAGAGCGCTAATATTCAGAATATACAAAGAACTAAAAAAATTAGACAATGAGATAACGAATAACCCAATCAACAAATGGGCCAAGGACCTGAACAGAAATTTCTCAGAGGAGGACATACAATCAATCAACAATTATATGAAAAAATGCTCACCATCTCTAGCAGTCAGAGAAATGCAAATCATTCCCCCTTTTTTAATGTGTCCCTTCCAAATTTTTGATAGGGTAGGGAAAGAGCAATGAGGGAATTTTAATCCCTCAGGTAACAGTCTCCAAATTTTTAGAACTCACCCAATATTGGATTCCTGGTTTTACCTGACTTAATTAATTACTTATATTGATATTCTATTTATTTTTGGCTCCATAGTTGTAAGACGAGAGGCGTCACTCATTTTGGCTTCTTCTGAGCTGAGAGAGAGTGACGTGAGTGGGCACAGTATAAGGGACATGAGTTGCCTTTTAGAAGTCAGTTGAGGGACATGAGTTGCCTTTTAGAAATCAGTTCGTTTTGAAGTCTGGTTGGGGAAGAACAGGTTGTAAATTCATCTGGGGATGGGTTCTTCTGTGTGAGAAACAAGAACCATGAGTACTGAAAAAATGTGGCAGCAGCTGGAACATGTCACTGTATAGAAGTTCCCTCAGCAGGCTTTAATATTCCCAGTTATCAGGACTGTCAACTTAATATTTAACATTTAGTGTTACAGTTATCCCTCTCCATAAGATACAGTTTAATGATTTAATATCATCTGATCTTGCAAAATCATTTTACTAGTATGACCTCTGTGTGTAATAGAGAAACCTTTAATTCTGTTACTCAGGGCTGGATAATCGTACTAGCAAACACCAACCCTACCTGTAGGTTAGGAATATCTGTAGGCCTTAAACTAAAAATTTCTGCCTCTGGCAGCTCCTCTTGATAGTCTCTTTTTATAGTTATCAGGCATTCCTTTCTGGGAATCCTTCTTTGTAGCCTCCAGTCTTACTTATTTTGGGAGGCTAACATAATGTGTATAAAAAATTATTATTATTATTATTAATATTATTATTTAAAATGCCCAGGAATGGCTGTATTTTGGTTTTAACTGTCTTTCCTAAGTGTTTATCATGAAACAGTCAAACTGACTTTTGTTTCTATCTATTGTTAACAGTCAGCTGAGCTTTTATGGGAGTCATTCCTGGGGAAACTTGAGAGCAGCTTCTCAGTTCTGCTAGTGCCATTTGCGCTAGGTGGGTCCAGGTCTTGCTTGACCATGTGGCTACCCTTGGAAGCAGCAGGGATGTCTCCCTTCTCTGATGACTCTCCTCTTCTTAGCAAATGCACTGATTGGCTTTCTGTTCTCCAGGGGTCTCATTAATCTCCCTAATTGGGAAGTTATGAGGCCCAGAGTTGCAAAGCTCTTTGAGAAGTCCCTTGTTCCCTGGATTCAGACTGACTCAGAGGGCAAGAGCCAAATATTGGTTTTCTTGTCCCTTTTCATGTAACTTTAATATAAATCCTAATCTTAATCATCCAGCAAATAAATTTTAACAGCCTTATATTAAGAGTACTGGGCTTTAATGTCTATAACTTTATAATTATTTATCTTTTTTATTAACTGGGATCTGTATTATTCTGTCTGTCTTGTAGGTGATGACTTATTATCTTAAATTAACCCATGTTGTGTTCTTAAAGCAACACTTCTGTAAAACACTAACAAGGAATCTTTAGATCACTTATAAGAAAATTACAAAATAAAATTTTTTAACAAGAGTAAAAATACTTATTTCGTGTAATAGCTACCCTGAAGTTTTAAGCTGAGTTATACATTATATCCCCTGTTTGAGATCCTAGAAATCTTGACAGAAAAAAAAACAACTTTTGAACATAACTTTAAATGAAATAATATCTGACCTACTGCTTTCGTAGTTATTCTCATATATAGTAAGATGGGACACAGAGCCTTATCTCAGGTAAGGCAGGGCTCTTTATAAAACTTAAGTGTTTTACTTCTAAAGATGATCTTTGTTTTTTTAAATATCATTTTACAAAGATTACATATATTATTTGAGGTCACATGAACATTAGTTAACACCATATGATATCACATTTAAAACATGAATTTAAGAAAGGCTGAAAGTTTTTAACCTTTATATAGATTAGACTCTCATTAACATAAAAATACATTTAAATTGTTCCCCAATGTAAAAAGTAACATACAACTTTACATATCTTATTGATAAGAGGTAAATGAATGCCCAATATATTTTTTACCATACAACTTCAGAACACCAGCTTGAAATACTGCTCTTTTAAAGTTTCTACCTTACAGATTTGTATACCTGAAAGATATGAGCACATTAATAGCATCAGAATTACATTGAAGTTTCTACATTAACCAAGTTTAGCTTTTAAATAAATGGCAGTACAGTGCTCTAAAATAACAGTTCTTATTTAATCAGTTGTTTAATTTTTATGGTTGCTTGCTCTAGAAAAAATAAAACTTAATAAACACAATGTTATGGGTAAACTTATGTTTTAAGAAATTTTTGTCTCTTTAACACATGACTGATTATTACAATCTTATACAGACATTAGTACAAACTTATACAGACCTTAGTAAATCAATCAGATATCTAACAAAAGTACTCATGAATGAGTAATCCCATATCAAATTTACTTTACTTATTTATCAATATATTAGACAAATATATTGAACAGTGTAAACCATTTTTTTGTTGAAGGAAAAGTCTTAGAACCAAGGCATATTAGAACATTTGTAGACATTAATATTTTATTAGATTTTTGAACACCTAGAAAAACTTGTAAGCTTAAATTTAAAGACATTTATTTTTATCTCTTTATCCAATTTAAATTCAACTATCTAAATCACTTGAATTAAAGATCTTTGGATCCACTTTTTAAAATTTGTTTTTATGAGCGTTTTTGTTTTAATGAGTGCTCTTTATAAATGTTAATTTGTGTATCATATATATGATATACGGACATATGATTATATAGACATACAACACATAACAAAATTGTGCACACATAATAATAGTAAAGGCCTTGTAGCTTTTCCAGGTGAAATATCCATTGCAATGTTTCAAAAACTACACAGTTAGTCAAAGATAGAACTGGTCAGAAAAACATCATCCTAGGTCTTTAGGATCAAAATCATGAGCTCAAAAAAAAAAAATAAAGAATCTAAGGAAAAAATAAGAGTCCTAGAATAATTGACTGGCCATTAATTAGTAAATACCATACAATTTATTTTTTTTTAGGCCTCAGATCACTCTCCTACTGAGCTTGCAGGCCTCTTTCATTTGCCATTCAACATAAGTCCTGGCTGAGGTCTGGAAAGAGCAGGAAAAAGCTGCTATTCTGAGCAGACACCTCAGGCCTAAGGCATTTCAACCATAATTTTCAGGTTCAGATGTTGAAAATTATAATACAATTTTAAGACAAAATTCACAAAATTTTATGATACAAGTTTAAGACACAGTTTACAAAATTTTACATCTTTATATCTTGTTTTGTCAACAGATACCATACTATGATTTACTATCCTTGTCCAAATTAATGCACTGGTACACACAGTGACATTTTCCCAGGCTACCCAATTAAAAATTGGTGAAAAAAAGCCTGAATGATTGGGAAGTTACTTGCCAACTTGGAAGTAGAGTTCTCTAGTTTTCCATCCTAAGTATTTAAGTTCTCTGGCATGAATTATCTGAAATCATAAACTAAACAATTTCCTAAACCCGACTTTTAACTGCAAGATTGTGCAATGCTTCAAAAACCCATTCAGTTGCCAGATTGTTACAATAAAACATCATCATTTAGATACACATTCAGCTAAGATCATTCCCAAGAAATGATTCATAATATCAACACATTATTGCACATGTCTTAAAGGGCCAGAAACAAAGACACAAGACAGACTGAAAGAAGCTCCAGACTATGGCTTACAGACAGAAGCCTTTAAACCAGAGCAGATAAGAGAAAAATCTCCTACACCAGTGGCACCATAGATTTTCCCACAAGGGAACCAGATGTTTTCACAGAGGGACAACCTGAAATGTAAAATCAAGGGTCTCCATGGTGACTTTACTGTATTTAGTGTCCCCTTTTTCTTTTTCTCTTGTTTAAGAAAACAGAGATGGCAAAATCCTTACAGTGCAGGGAAGGAAGTAGGTAATTCTCTGAAGCAACAGGGCTTGGGCAGCTGCTGGAAGTCCCTCAGTCCCTCCTTTCACTTACAGGATTAGCTCCTCCTGTTCGGTCCCACCCCAAGCACGCTCCGTCTCCTAACATTTCAGTAGTCAGCTCTCAAAGAGTTCCGGGGTGTGGGGGGTACCAAAAATTGTAACTTAAAGTTTGGTTCCTGATTTTGAAGCCAATTAATACCAATTTAATAATGAGGACAGGGTTTGAGAAAAAGAAAAAGGGAGATTTACTGCTTTGCTAACAAAGGAGAAAAACAGGGGTCTCTGCCCAATGGTTGTGATTCTATCGATCTGAAGGGACAAGGGGTTTTAAGGAGTTTCACGTGTTAACCTGGGAGATACTCAGTTCTTAGGTCCCCAGCAGGCATTGCCCTCTGCAGTGGGTGTGCTCCAGGCAGCCAGCTAGGGGCTTCTCTCATTCTGCTTAACAAAGGGTATTAAAGTTCATCACAGTTCTTTAAAACACAGTCCAAATGGGTGTCAGTTTACTTGCTTTATTACCCATTTTCAGTTAAGTTTTACCACAGAAATCACACAACAAACACACTAAAACAAACCAAAAAAAAAAAAAAAACATATGAAACACAGAACAAAACACACAAAAAAAAACAGAAAACCAGCGCAGAAACAGAAAAACAGAGGAACTATGCAACGTCTTGCTAAAGCTCTGGGATAGGAGCTCCTGCGTGCCCATTGGCACCTCTCTATGCTTTCAGAGGAATTCCCTACAGAACATAACAGAGGACAGAATGATTCTCGTTACTGTACCAGACAGGAGTATATGTGTGTCTCCCCAGGACACCACTCTGTCATCAGAAGAGATCTCCCTTAACCGGATATCAGATGTTATATAGGCGCCACTTACCTATGGAGGCCTCCTCCACCATGTGCTTGCTAATAGTTTTAGGGCGGTGGTTCACTGCAGTGCTCCCTGGACCAAAATCTCACACCAAGGCCTTGGAAATTGCCTCTCCATGCCGGAGCCCTGGAGGAAAGGCCAGCTTCAGAATTTCCAGTAGTCTGGTCTTGTGATCTATTGGGGCAGTGTCATCTCGATGGGAAACTACAAAATATTACACCAGGATGCAAGAAAAGACCACTGACTCCAATTAAAATCAAATTAAGGCAAGTTTACTATTTCAAAGTGGATCCAAAGATCTTTAATTCACGTGATTTAAATGGTTCAATTTAAATTGGATAAACAGATAAATATAAATGTCTTTAAATTTAAACTTACAAATTTTTCTAGGTGTTTAAAAATCTTATAAAATATTAATGTCTACAAAAGGTCTAATATACCTTTGTTCTAGGACTTTTTCTTCAACAACAACAAAAAAAATGGTTTAAACAGTCTCCTACTCTAAGCCATTTTCTACCATCAATGGACCCTTCAGGGGGAAACCATGGACACAATTCTCCTATGTATGAAAAGAATAATTTTAAGTCCTTTTTCTTAACATGTGCCCCCTATGTCTTGAGGGCCTCCTTGAGGCCTGACAAAAACAAATCATGTGACGAAACTGCTTGTCCCATGGTGGGTCACTCACCATGTGTCATCCCCACTCTCCTCCTGGATCTGTCTTTCGGTGGTGTCTGCTGAGGCAATCGCAAGCTCCGCTTTGTTAAGTCTTCCCTGAGGACAGGTTTCCCCCTCAGTCAAAGGCTCGAGCCCCAGTAGGTAGGTGCCAGATATCCCGGCCGGCAGGACACATCAACGGGGGTGGTGAACCTAGATGGGGAGTAATGAAGGGACAAGAGACACGAGAGATGACAGCAAGACAGGAGTTTTAATCAAGCTGCAAATTTTTATTGTTCACACAGGGGTATTTATATACTGGGTATGGGAAAGCTCTCTTATTGGCAGTTCCTGGATGTCTTCACAAGGTGAGATAACCTCAGGATGTTTCAGTAAGGCAGATGGCCCCATGATGTCTCAGGGAGACAGATGGTTACAGGATATCTCCTAGGCAGGATGTCTCCCAGGGGGCTGTTTCTTGTAAGTGTCAGGCTATTCTATGAAGGAGAAATTCCTTCTACCCCTGACAGTCAGGGATTTAGTATTTTAAATGGAAATTTGGAAAATGAATCCAAAGTGTATGCAAATATGTGCTACACAAAAATCTTCCCACTCTCATTCAGAACAATTCCTTGACATTACCTTCGCACCAAGTAAGACACAATTAGAGAAGAAAAGTTAGAAAATCTGTGAATACATATCTGCAATGGAAAATGTTCAGGAGTTCACATCTTTGGAGGTTGTAGAGGAGATTCCAAAAGTAAGAAACAGGGTAAAAATACCACAAACATGGAACTCTGCAATCCTAAAGACTGCTTGAGAAACTTCCTCTGAGGTTGGCACTTGAAATATATGTTGTTGTCAGGAGCTTTAGCTTCCTTTGTCGTGAGACCATCAGACCTGGGTCTGCATATATGTGACCTGGAGGACATGGATTTTTATTTTCCAGTGGACATGAGGCAGAAGTGCTGAAATCTCTCTTTGTAGGTAAACTGTTGCCACTGGGGGCTAAAAGTCTCCCAGTGTAGACTGTGAAGCCATTTGGTCATCCTCAAATTTTCGTAGTGTTTCTAGCTGCTCCACTAGGAGTTTGGTATTTGCTTCATGAAATACAAGGAGTTCAACTGGGACACAGTGCTGGAGGGAGATCTGTCACGTGTTGTGAGTCAGGGTCTGCAGGAGAATGCACCAACCAGACTTCTATCCCACATAGCTTGCCCGCTTGACCAAAGCAACCTGATTCTGAACATTGCCCTGAATACTCTCCAGGTAACAAGATGCCTTTACATGCAAGGGTCTGCTGGCTGCACCATGTCATTCACAAGCCATTTGGAAGCCAATGGCAGATTTACATGGCCCCACCACACATGTTTCATCACACACCTGCACACCACAGCTCTGGCCCCACTACTCAGCAGGCTCCAACTAACTAGCATCTCTGTTATACACCATTTTTATGAAACCCAGTCAATCAAGGCACTGTCTGGTACACTTTTGATCAGCAACAGGACATCAAAAGTTTCTCCCATGCCACATGGTCATGGGAATTAAAAAAATTTCATGGTATTTATCTAGTCATTTTTCAACGATGAAGTTGGAGGCACTGTGGGTTTCAATTCTTTCAGGAACCATTAAATGGTGAGGAAGTTCATTTCAATGAAATCTCTGGAGAACTCTCACTGGCAAGGCATCCAAAAGAATGGCCAAAAGGTCCCATGAAGCAAGGCCCATTGAGATCTACAATGTGAGGTCCATGTGTGTTTTGACTCTCAACTATGGCTGCCAAGTCTTTCAGAATAAAATCATGTGATATCCTGGCTGAGATTCCCAGTGCTCTCTAGAAAACCAACCAGTGCTTAGATCTCAGTTTCCAAGGGGGAGTCTCTTGTGTGGCCTCCTAAAATTCCAACACAATTCATGGCAATACTTCTCTGAGGTCACTTCCAGAAATCAGTCTCTAAGAGGAATCACACCAGAGTTCAAGCCCAGTCATTTCTTCCAACCGCCAAACAAATGACCACAATTAAAACCAAAACACTCCCATAAAGACACTCATCATAACTTCTGGATGGAGGTTTCAATGAGGGGCGCAGCCCAAGAGAGCGTCCAAATAAGCTCCCTTGCCCCTCATTTGCCTAAAGTCAGGGTGGCCTGCACACCCTTTCTGTGAACCAGGAGTGATCAAATAGACATACCGTTAATACTGCTCTGCTTCTCCAATTTGAGGCCTATGACAGTCAGGTATAGATTCTTTATGTGAATTGGAGTCATGAGAAACCCCAAGCACCTATTAGCTAGCCTCTACAGGGCTTTTAAGAACTAATTTGACACAAAGTATCCCTATTCTCACTTGATGGAAGTCAGGAACCTTACAGAGGAAGGTGAGAGACTTCATCCACAATGACTGCTTTTTGGCCATTTTGGTTTTGGATGCACACATGGCATCTTTCTTTAGATCCATCAGATGCTGAGAATCTAAGCTGCAGCCACTCACATGGCTAAGAGACTTATTAAGACATATTCCTTTCCCAAGCAATTAACCAAAGAGCCACAGGTGATGCCCATTCATTTCCATTTGAAAACTGTTTTCTTCAGGCTTCACTAAGGTGTCACCTGAGGTAAATACCTTCCTGACATTCAGGGCAACAGAACCATAGGTAAGCAAATAGCCAAAAAAGGGTTTCTCCACTGAGACTTTCCTGGTCACACTGATATCTGAGTTTTCTGAGATGCTCGCCATTTCCTTCAGCTATCCAGTACAAGGCCATTTCACAGAGGTTGGAGGTGGTACATACCTTGGACACAAAACCATGAACTTATTCTGGTGAGTGGCCAGAATTCAGGAAGAAAACAGGAACCTTGGAATAAGAGGTGTTGCCCATCCATAAGTTAAGCGGATGTCCATTCATAAATTGGGCAGGTTGAATGCTGGGAAGCTTTGTACTAGACAGGACACATCTATTGATGCATTCTCTTTTCCAATGTCTAGAACCACGGACACAGTGGGATACACAGACATAGAAACACTTGCCTTGTGAAATGACGTACAAGAAACTGTTCACTCCAAACCAAACAAACAGCCTTTCTTACAAATACTCAGAACATGAGACAAAACCACAAACCCACACCCACACCCACAAAGGCACCTCCTTCCCCCAAGTAGGTCTGTGACTATTTGGAGTGTGTTCTGACTGGTGGGCCATACTATGTTCCCTCGTAGTAGCCTGTCCTGTCTCAGATCTGGTCTCCTTGGCCAACTCTGTGAATTTTTCAGGAGACTGCAGTGAGCAACTGACTTTTTCTCAGGAAAGGCCTGTCTTCAGAGCTCTCCTAGCATTAGGCCAACCTCACATCAGTAGGCACCAAGAAAGACTGACTCTGTCCTTGGTAAATCCAAACAAGTGAGCCTACAGGGACTGGTACTGGGACTGGCTCTGGGTGCCTGGCTTCCGGGATCCCAATTTCAGAGAGTTCCATCACCAAGGAAGAGAGGTGAGGTGTCTTCCTTCAGTAAGTGAATAAAGTCACTGCCGGGGCAACCACTTTGTCCTAACAGCTGCTTCCAAGAGTCCCATGAGATGGAGGCTGCCCCTACTACCTGGGACAGTTTCACAAGTTAGAATGGTATATAAACCATTGGCACCCTGGAACAGCTCTCCACACAGGCCTCCTTTGGTCCATCTTCTCTACATTAAGAAGAGAGAGGCTGATTCAGACACAACCCTTCATCCTGATCAGGTTGTTTGCAATGGAAGAAGACTTTTGCTCTCTCAGGTCATTCATAGATGCCTACATCTTCTCCAGGGATCATTTCTGCATGGACCTTTGAGGTTCTCAACAGGTGGAAGATACCCTACATTCCTGTATTTTAAGAACACTCTGTCCCTGTTCTTATGTAAAGTTAGATTGAGGGAACAGTGTATGGTTAGGATTAATAACATGTTCGATTTTGGTTAGGAATCATTCTGAAAGATGAATGTCGAAGAGAACATCCATTCAAAGTAGGATAGTCGGTAGGATTTCGAAGAAAGATGGTAGCTTCAGAAAGAAGAGTGAGTATAGGATTTGTAGGAAAAGTTCTTTAGCAATAGGGTTTCGGCTAGAGTGAATGTAAATGTCAGCACATGTGAAGAGTCAGTCACAATATTGAACTGGGGTAAATATGTATGAAAGCAGATATCAGTAGAGACATTAGGAAATCAGGCAAAGTATAAATTGAGTGATAGGATTAGACATTTTCAACAGGGTTGAGGTTGAATATATAGTCTTAGGAAGAAACAAATATGTAGTCACTAATAGGATTGACATTTGAGAGCATTAGGCATCCTGGACATGGATGTTTTTAGTAATGCATGCTCATTTCCGTTTAGGCTTTGGTACAATCAGAAGAGTGACCTTTGCATTTTGTGTCCTGAATATTACTGTGACAAAATGTATATGTAGATCAAATGACATGAGTATTTCTTCCACCATTTCTGAGAGCAGTATTTTGAAGACGTATAAATTAGTATTGGGGGTACAAAGAGGTGTACCCTGTGTCTATGAATATAGAGATAATGTATGAATAGACCATTGTGTGAATAAATAATATAACTGGTTCCCCTTTAAATAATAGATGGAATTGATATCTGAAAATATATAAGGAATCTTATATTGATATACAATCATTCATTGTAATCAGTTATACATCTATTGGTTATATTAGGATTATTGTTTATCATGAATGATGTGTGAGTTTTGCTTCAAAAGTGATTATGGAATTTGAAAATAATATGTATGGAAAGAGTTCTTATGAAAATACCAGGCAAGAAACATGGAGGAATTCATGGGTTCTAAAGCAGGACGTGATTGAAAGTGAAACAAATGCCTATAAATTTGCTACATTGTGAATAAAATATACATCCTATGATGTGCATAAACTGCAGAAATAGTAATGTACCCGTGTTGAATAAAAATGAACATCAAAATACACATCATGTCCCATAGGAATCTACTTGCATTGATGTTAAACTGGGTCAGTTATGATAGAAATATTAGGATTTGTATGCACCATTCACTGAAGTTAGTTTTCAGTACTAAGAAACAAATATGTACTTCAGGTGGATGAATATTTCTGAGAATAACCATGTGAAAGTTGATTATAAATCCATATACATGAATATGAATGAATTTATGGATTGTATAGTAAGACACATATATTTCATATTTTGAAAAATCTGTAGAGTGTATATTTATACACACACACACACACACACACACAGAGACATTAAAAAGTAGCAATATATACACCAATCGAAATTCATCATGAAATATATATAATCCACAGATCCAAAAGTATTCATTTTTGTGAAAATGGATTTACGTATAATGTTGTTCAACTAGGAAGCTAACCCATAGGTTGAATATTCAATTCCAACAGCGTTTTGTAGGAGTGGTCTCTTATCACAATTTGTATCTGACAAGTCAGCCACCTCACCAGAATGTACGTGTGGCACCAGGTAGGATTCTATATGTTCATATTAAAATACATGTGCTGAATAGGCTACAGAGAAAGGGAGACAGGTATTCACATATTTGTTAAGTTTAAAAACACATGGAAATCTATTTCAAGAAATACTTGAGTAGATTTTTAACTCCTACGCTATATCATGAAAAAGGCAACTCCAACTATACAACATGCCTCCTCTGAACTGCTTGTATTTCTATTTTGTTTGGTTTATTTTTCTCCATCATATTATGATTTGTAGTTGGAACCCTGGGCTTGTTCTGCCGGTCGGTCGCAGGTCTGGCTACCTTGCAGGCACGTTCGGCCTCTCTGCTCTGCCCTTACTTTAATTGGGGTGACGTGTCTACCATGCCGGCAGGCCGCCTGGCCTGTTCTTCCAGTCAGTCGCAGGTCTGCCTACCTTGCGGGCACGGGCAGCGGCTCTGCTCTGCCCCTACTCCAATTGGGGTGATGTGTCTACCATGCTGGCAGGCTGCTGGGCCTGTTCCGCAGGTCCGTTGCAGGTCTGACTACTTCGCGGGCTCGGGCTGTGGCTCTGCTCTGCCCCTACTCCAATTGGGGTGACGTGACAACCACGCCTGTGGGTCACTGGGCCTGTTCCGGGCACAGGCAGCGGCAATGCTCTGCCCCTACGAGAATTGTGGTGACGTGACTACCACGCTGGTGGGTCGCTGGGCCTCTTCCAGGCGCAGGCGGCAGCTCTGCTCTGCCCCTCTGGCTTGATGACAAAGTGAGAGAGACTTGGGTGTTTGTGAGTCACTTTCTTTACCAACAGACCAACTGTTTCTGTCGTCACTGGTATTGATGAAGTTATCTCCTCCACAGCTTTGTGATGACATCAGATCTCTGCCATGTTGGTATCCCATGCGAACGGCAGCATTTAGTTCCATTTGCAGGGTGACCAAAGCAACGGGTGAGTCCTGACTGGCCCTCACAAGCCCCATCTCAATCCTGTTGCCACTGCCTATGAAGGATCGGTTGGTATTTACCTCCACAGTATTCAGCAGGACCCGGACCGAGAAGCAGTTTCTGCGGGTTCTTTAGCCCTGGGCCAGAGCAGTTCCAGGAGCCGGAATTTGGCCGCTCCGTGCTCGGTGTATGTTTTGATAGGAGCAGGCTCTAAGAAGAAATTTCTGTGGGTTCTTTAGCACTGAGCCTGAGTAATTTGTCTGCGAGATGCAGGTGAATGGCAGCCTGAAATTACCTGTTCTATAGCTGAATGAGATGCGATCAGTCGAAAACAGCAATGGTGATGTCAGCTCTCCAAGATGGTGGCCGCTGGCTTCCTCTGTGGTATGACCGGTGTGGATAACCGAATTGGACTGCTTTCTTCCCCCGTCTCAAACCCAGAATTCATCACTGACCACAGTGATTGCACAGCTGGCAGGAGCCCACAGAATTTTCAGTGCTGTATCTTTGCGTTGCTATCTGGTCGTTTCCCGGTGCACACAGCAGATTCTAGCCGCAGGGTGATTTGCTGAATAAGCAGCGTGACCCTCCCTGTGGACAAATCACTCAAGTTTGAGCGCCCGTAGCTGATTGGCCAGTGATGGAAATCCTTCCTCTAGGTTTTGGAGCACCTCAATTTTGCTGAAAATTCCTAACAAGATAGCTTTTAGCCTTTCTAACTCGTCATTCTCCACACAGTGATGTGGTACACGGGGATGATGAACTCCCATTGGGGCCATCATATGATCCCCTGAAGTTAGTTGTCAGTACTAGGAAAAAACAAATATGTATTTCAGGTGGATGAATATTTCTGAGAATAATCTTGTGAAAAGATGATTATAAATCCACATACGTGAATATGAATGAATTTAGGGAGTGTATAATAAGACACATATACTTCATATTTCGAAAAATCTGGAGAGTGAATACATATATACATACATATATATATATATATATATATATATATATATATATATATATATATATATATAAATACACACACACAGAGACATTAAAAAGTAGCATTATGTATGCCAATCGAAATTCACCATGAAATATATATCATCCACAGATGCAAAAATATTCATTTTACTGAACATGGATTTATGTTGTTCAAATAGGAAGCTCACCCATAGTTTGAATTTTCAGTTCGAACAGCATTTAGGAGGAGTGATCTCGTCTAATTGCATCTGCCAAGTCAGCCAACTCACAAATATGTACGTGTGATACCAGGAAGGATTCTATATGTGCATATAAAAATACATGTGCTGAATAGGCTACAGAGAAAGGAAGACAGGAATTCACATATTTGTTAAATTTAAAAACACATAGAGAACTATTTCAATAAAAAATTGACTAGATTTATAACACCAAGCCTTCATCACGCAAAAGGCAAGTCCAACTATACACCATGCCTGCTCTGAACTGCATGTATTTCTATTCTGTTTGGGTTATTTTTCTCCATCATATTAGGATTAGTAGTCAGAGTCTAGTAGGGTATGGTTTAGTGTCAGGGATTCAGTATTACGAATAGAAAATAGGAAAATGAATTCAATGTGAATGCATATATGTGCTACACAAAAAACTTCCCACTCTCATCCAGAACAATACCTTCACATTACCTTGTCCCAAAGTAAGACATAATTAGAGGAGAAGAATTAGAAAATCTGTGAATACATATCTGGAATGGAAAATGCTCAGGAGTTCAAAACCTTGGGGGTGGTAGAGGAGTTTCCAAAAGTAAGGGACAGGGTAAACCTTCCACAAACATGGAGTTCTGCTGGCCTAAAGACTTCTTGAGTAACTGCCTCTGAGGTTGGGCACTTGAAATATATGTTGTTGTCAGGAGCTTTAGTTTCCTTTGTAGTGAGACCATCAAAGCTGGATCTACATCTGTGTGACCTGGAGGACATGTTTTCTTATTTTCCAATGAACATGGCACAGCAGAGATTAATTCTCTTTTTGTAGGTAAACTAAGGCCATTGGGGCTAAATGTCTCCCCGTGTGGACTGTGAAGCCCTTTGGTCATCCTCCACTTTTCATGGTCTTTCTTGCTGATACACTGGGAGTTTGGTATTTGTTTCATGAAATAGAAGGAGTTGAAATCGTCCCTGTGTTGGAGGGAATTCTGTTACGTTTGGTGGATCAGTGTCTACAGGAGAATGCACCAGTCAGGCTTCTATCCCACATAGCTTGCCCCCTTGTCCACAGCAACCTGATTCTCAACATTGCCCAGAATTGTCTCCATATAACAAGATGCCTTTTCATATAAAGGTCTGCTGGCTGCACCATGTCAGTCACAAGCCATTTGAAAGCCAATGGCAGATCCAGATGGCCACAACACAGATGTATTATCACACACCCGCACACCACTGCTCTTGGCCCACTACTCAGAAGGCTCCAACTTACTGGCATCTCTGTTCTACACCATTTTCTTGAAACCCAGTCAATCAAGGCACTGTCTGGTACACTCATGATCAGCAATAGAACATCGAAATGTTTTCTAGTGCCCCCTGGTCATGGGAATGTCCAAAATTTCATGATATTTATCTAGCCATTTTCAAGGATGAAGTTGGAGCCACTGTGGGTTTCCCATTCATCCAGGAACCATAAAATTTTGAGTAAGCTCATTTGAAAGAAAGCTCTGGAGAACTCTCACAGGCAAGGATTCCCAAATAGGGGCCAAAAGGTCACATGAAGCCAGGCCCATTGAGGTCTACAATGTGAGATCCATGTATGTTTTCTCTCTTAACTATGGCTGCCAACTATTTAGGAATAAAATCATATGATATCCTGGATGAGATTCCAAGTGTGATTTTGAAATCCATCATGGGCCTAGAACTCAGTTTACAAGGGTGACTCTCATGTGTGGCCTCCTAAAATCCCAACACAATTCATGGAAATACTACTCTGAACTCAGTTTCAGAACTCAGACTTATGGGGAATCACACCAGAGTCCAAGCCCAGTTGGAACAAGTCATCTTTTCCAACCACCACACAAATGACCACAATTAAAACCAAAACACTCCCACATGGCACTGAACTTCTTCCATATAGACATTCATCATAACCTTTGGCTGGAGTATTCCATGAGGGGCACAGCCCAAGACAGTGTCCAAAATGAGCTCCCATGCACCTCATTTGCCAAACTTCAGGGTGGCCTGGACATACTTCCTGTGAACCAGGAGTGGTCAAATAGGTCTGCCCTTAATACTGATCTGCTTCTCAAATTTGAGGCTTTCTGACTGTGGGGTTTAGATTCTTTATGTGAATTGGAGTCATGAGAAAACCCCAGCAGCTCTGCAGGGCTTTGAATAACACATTTGACCCATAGGATCCCTATTCTCACTTGATGGAGGTCAGGAACCTAACAGAGGAAAGCAAGAGACTTCATCCACAATGACCGATATTTTTACCATTTTGGTTTTAGATACACACGTGGGAACTTTCTTTAGATCCATCAGGTGCTGAGAATCTAAGCCATAGCCTGACAGAGGGTCAAGAGGCTTATTCAGACACATCCCTTTCCAAAGCAATTAAGCAAAGAACCACAGGTGATGCCCATTCATTTCCAATTGAAAATGGTTTTCTTCAGGTTTCACAAAGGGGTGGCCTGAGGCAAAGACCTTCCTAAGATTCAGGGCAATAGAACAATAGGTAAGCAAAAGGTCCAAAGTAGGGTTTCTCCACTGAGACTTTCCTGGTCACACTGATATCTGCGTTTTCTGTGATGCTCGCCATTCCATTCTGCTATCCATTACATGGCCATGTCAAAGAGCTTGCAGGTGGTACATATATTGGACACAAAACCATAAGCCTATTCTGAATAGTGGCCAGAATGCGGGAAGAAAACCAAAACTTAGGAAGATAGTAGGGGTTGCTCATCTATAGGGCAAGCTGCAATCCATTCACAAATTGGGTAGGATGAATGCTGGGAAGCTTTCTACTAGATAGGACACATCCATTGTTGCATTCTCTTTCACATGTCTACAACCACGGACAGTGTTGGATACATTTACATAGAAACACTCGCCTTGTCAAATGACTTTCTAGAAACAGTCCACTCCAAACCAAACAAACCGCCTTTCCTACCTATTCTCAAAACATGAGATAAAACCACAAACCCACACCCACACACAAAAAGGCACCTCCTTCCCCAAATAGGTCTCTGACGATCCAGAGTGTCTTCTGACTGGTGGGCCATTCTATGTTTCAATGAAATGGCCTGTCCCGTCTCAGATCTGGTCTCCTTGGCCATCTCTGTGAAGTTGTGAGGATTCAGTAGTGAACCACTTCCTGCTTTCTCAGGATAGGCCCCCTCTTCATAGCTCTCTTGGCATTTGGCCTTCCTCACATCTGTAGGTACCAAGAAAGATTGACTCTGTCCTTGGTAAATCAAAACAAGTGAGCCCACTGGGACTGGGACTTGGAATGGCTCTGGGTGCCTGGTTTCCTGGATTCCAAGTTCAGAGAGTTTCCTCACCAAAGAAGTGGGGTAGGTCACTTCTTTATGGAACTGAATGAGGTCACTGCCTTGACAACCACTTTGTCTTAACAGTTGCTTCCAAGGGTCCCATGAGATGGAGGCTGCCCCTACTTTCTCTGACACTTTCACAAGTTAGAATGGTATATCAAACATAGGCTCCTGGGAACAGCTCTCCACACAGGCCTGGTTTTGACCATCCTCTCTACATTAAGAAGAGAGAGGCTGATTCAGACACATCCTTTCATCCTGACATCTTTGTTTGCCATGGAAGATAACTTTTGCTCTCTCAGGTCCTTCATAGCTGCCTACGTCTTCTCCAGGGATCATTTCTGCTTGGACATTTGAGATTTTCAGCAGGTGGTAGATACCCTACATTGCTGTATTGTAAGATAAACTCTGTCCCTGCTCATCTGTAAAATTAGATTGAGTGAACAGTGTATTGTTAGGGTTAATAACATGTTCCATTTGTGTTAGGAATCATTCTGTGGGATGAATAATGGTATTTGGAACCTGGTATATTTATAAGAGTATGTAGTCGAAATATAAATATGAAAACAGAAGTCTAGGTCAGATTTGAATCCCAGAAGGGCATTGGGCCCTTGATTTAAATACTTAGCTTTGAATTAAGTCCTGCACAGTTGTTTCAGATCAATTGGTATACAATGGCATAGGACCATGTACCTTGAATGATTGAATGTTGAAGAGAACATCCATTCAAAAAGGGAGAGTAGGTAGGATTAGGAAGATAGTCATTAGGTTTAGAATCAAGAGTGAGTATAGGATTTGGACTAAAATTTCTTTAGCAATAGGGTTTCAGGTAGAGAATGAATGTAAATGTCAGCACATGTGAAGAGTCAGTCACAGTGATGAACTGGGGAAAATATGTAGGAAAGCAGATATCAATAGAGACATTAGGAAATCAGGCAAAGTATAAAGTGAGTGATAGGATTAGATATTTTCAACAGGGTTGAGGTTGAATATTTAATCTTCAGGAGAAACAAATATAGTCACCAATAGGATTGACATTTGAGAGCATTAGTCAACCTGGACATGGATGTTTTTAGAAATACATGCTCACTTTCCATTTAGACTTTGGTACAATTATGTGTACACGGTGTCTATGAATATAGAGATAATGAATGAATAGATCATAATGTGAATATATAATATAACTGGTTTCAACTTTCAATAATGGACTGAATTGATATCTGAAAATATACAGGAAATCTTATATTGATATACAATAATTCATTCTATCCAGTTATACTTCTAATGGTAATATTAGGGTAATGAGTTTTCATGAAGAGTGTGTGAGTTTTGCTTCAAAAGTGATTATGTAAATCGAAAATAATGTGTTTGGAAAGAAATCTCATTAAAAGCCCAGTCACGAAACCTGGAGGTCTACATGTGTTTTGAAGCAGGAATTGATTGAAAATGAAACAAATTCCTATAAATTTGTGAACTTGTGGATGAAATATATATCCTATGATGTGCAAAAACTGAATAAAATAGTAATGTACCAGTGTTGAATAAAAATAAACGTCAGAATACACATCATGTCCCATAGAAATCTACTTGCATTGAAGCTAAACTGGGTCAGTTACTGTAGAATTATTAGGATTTCTATGCACCATTCACTGAAGTTAATTTTCAGTACTAGAAAACACATATGTATTTCAGGTGGATGAATCTTTCTGAGAATAATCTTGTGAAAAGTTGATTATTAATCCACATACATGAACATGAATGAATTTAGGGAGTGTATAATAAGACAAATATATTTCATATTTTGAATAATCTGTAGAGTATATATATATATATATATATATATATATATATATATATATATATATACACACACACACACACAAAACACACACAGACATTAAAAAGTAGCAATATATATCCCAATTGAAATTCACTATGAAATATATATTATCCACAGATCCAAAAATATTCATTTTACTGAACATGGATTTATGTATAATGTTTTGCAACTAGGAAGGTAACCCATATGTTGACTTTTCAGTTCCAAAATCGTTTAGGAGGAGGGATCTCTTCTCACAATTTTTATCTGCCAATTCAGCCAAACTCACAAGAATGTACGTGTGATACCATGTAGGATTCTATATGTGCATATAAAAATACATGTTCTGAATAGGCTACAGAGAAATGGAGACAGGAATTCACATATTTGTTAACTTTAAAAACACATTGAGAGGGTGAGGGGCAGAGCCACCGCCCATGCCTCCAAGGCAGATGGACCTCTGACCCACTCATAGAACAGGCCCAGCACCCGCAGAGTGGCAGAGCCACCGCCCACACCTGTAAGGTCGGCAGACCTGCTACTGACCTTCAGAACAAGCCCAGTGGCCTGCCGGGTTGGTAGGCACATTGCCCCTATTGTAGGAGGGGCAGACCCTCAACTGCACTTGCAAGGGAGACTTTGCAAGGATACAAGAGCAATATAAATATATGGGGGAATTTTCAATAACACAACAGTTTCAACAAGCAGAAAGAAATGCGAACAGTATGAAAAGACAAGGAAAGACAGGACCACAAGCAATGCAGCTCAACTCAAGGTTAGAAGAGGTTATATCTGCAGCATATGGAATGTCTTGAGTGGTCAACAGGTCACATGAAGCCAGGCCCATTGGGGTATACAGTATGAGGTCCATGTGTGTTTTGACTGTCAACTATGGCTGCCAAGTCTTTCAGAATAAAATCATGTGATATCTTGGCTGGATTCCCTGCACTCTGGGGAAAGCCACCCTGGGGCTAGCTCTCAGTTTCCAAGGGCGACTCTCAGGCATGGCCTCCTAAAATCCTAACAAAATTCATGGCAATACTTCTCTGAGATCAGAATCAGAAATCAGTTTCAAAGGGGAATCACACCAGAGTTCAAGCCCAGGTGGACCCAGTCATCTCTTCCAACCACCACCCAAATGAACACAATTAAATCCAAAACACTCCCACATGTCACTCATCTTCTTCCATATACACACTCATCATTACCTCTGGCTGGAGGTGTCCATGAGGGGCCCAGCCCAAGACAGTGTGCAAAATAACCTCCCTTGCCCCTCATTGGCCTAAAGTCAGGGTGGCCTGGACACTCTTCCTGTGAACCAGGATGGATCAAATAGGCCTGCATTTAATACTGCTCCACTTCTCCAATTTGAGGCCTTCTGACTCTGGGGTTTAGAGTCTTTATGTGAATTGGCATCATGACAATATCCAAGCACCTATGGGCCAGGCTCTGCAGGGATTAGAAGAACTCATTTGATGCAAAGGATCCCTATTCTCACTTGATAGAAGTCAAGAACCTTACAGAGGAAGGTGAGAGACTTCATCAACAATAACTGCTCTTTTGGCCATTATGGTTTAGGATGCACACATGGGATCTTTCTTTAGATCAATCAGGTGGTGGGAATATAAGCCAAAGCCTCACACAGGGCCAAGAGGCTGACCCATCCCTTACCAAAGCAATTAAGCAAAGAGCCACAGGTGATGCCCATTCATTTCCATTTGAAAACTGTTTTCTTCAGGCTTCACAAAGTTTGGCCTGAGGCAAAGACCTACCTGACTTTCAGGACAACAGCAGGCCCAAAGCTGGGTTTCTCAATTGAGACTTTACTGGTCACACTGATATCTGAGTTTTCTGAGATACTCCCAATTAAATTCAGCTATCCAGTACATGGCCATGTCACAGAGCTTGAAGGTGGTACATATCTTGGACACAAAACCATGAGCCTATTCTGGAGAGTGGCCAGAATTCATGAAGAAAACAGGAACTTAAGAAGATAGCAGGTTTGGCCCAACCATAAGGCAAGCCACAGTCCATTATCAACTGGGCATGATGAATGCTGGGAAGCTTTCTACTAGACAGGAGACATCCATTGATGCATTCTCTTTTCTAATGTCTACAACCACGGACACAGTGAGATACACAGACATAGAAACACTCGTCTTGTCAAACGACTTACTAGACACAGTCCACTCCAAACCAAACAAACTGCCTTACCTACCTATTCTCAGAACATGAGGCAAAACCTCAAACTCACACCCACACCCACAAAGGCACCTCCTTACAACAAGTAGAACTGTAACTATCCGGAGAGGTCTCTGACTGGTGGGCCATACTATGTTCCCACAAAATTGCCTGTCGTGTCTCAGATCTGGTCTCCTTAGACAATTTGATGAAGTTGTCATGAGCCAGCAGTGAGACACTACCTGATTTCTCAAGAAAGGCCCCTCTTGAGAGCTCTCCTGGCATGTAGTCATCCTGACATCAGTAGGTACCAAGAAAGACTGACTCTGTCTGTGGTAAATCCAAACAAGTGAGCCCACTTGGACTGGGACTGCGTCTGGCTCTGGGTGCCTGGTTTCTTGGATTCAAAGTTCAGAGAGTTCCATCACCAAGGAAATGAGGTAGGACACTTCCTTCAGGAACTGAATGAGGTCACTGCCTTGGCAACAACTTGGTTCTAACTATTGCTTCCAAGGGTCCCATGAACTGGAGGCTCCCCCTACTACCTGTGACACTTTCACAAGTTAGAATGGTATATCAACCATAAGCACCCGGGAACAGCTCTCCACACAGGCCTGGTTTTGTCCATCTTCTCTACATTAAGAAGAGAGAGGCTGATTCAGACGCATCCCTTCTTCCTGACCAGGTTGTTTACCATGGAAGTTGACTTTTGCTCTCTCAGGTCCTTCATAGCGGCCTACATCTTTTCCAAGGATCATATCTGCATGGACATTTGTGGTTCTCAGCAGGTGATAGATCCCCCACATTCCTGTATTGTAATACCAACTCTGTGCCTGCACCTCTGTAAAGTTAGATTAAGGAAACAGTTTATGGTTAGGGTAAATAAGAGGTTCGATTTTGGTTAAGAAACAATCTGTGGGATGAATAATGATATGGGAACTTGTGATATTTATAAGAATATAGAAGGGAAATATATGTATGAAAACAGAAATCTAGGTAAGATTTGAAGCCCAGAAGGGCATTCGGCCCTTGATTGGGATACTTAGCTTTGATTTACGTTCTGTACAGATATCTCAGATAAATCGATATACAATGACATAGGACATTGTACCTTGGATGATTGAATGTAGAAGAGAACATCCAGTAAAAAAGGGATAGTCAGTAGGATTAGGAAGAGTGTCAGTAGGTTTAGGAAGAAGAATGAGTATAGAATTTGGAACAAAAGTTCTTTAGTCATAGGATTTCGCTAAGAGATTGAATGTAAGTATCAGCACATGTGAAGAGTCTGTCACAATGATGAACTGGGAAAAATATGTAGGAAAGCAGATATCAATAGAGACCTTACGAAATCAGGCAAAGTATAAAGTGAGTGATAGGATTAGACATTTTCAACAGGGTTGAGTTTGAATATATAATCTTAAAAAGAAACAAATATGTGGTCACAAATAGGATTGAAATTTGAGAGCATTAGACAACCTGGACATGGATGTTTTTATTAAACCATGTTCACTTTCCATTTAGGGTTTTGTACAATCAAAAGTGTGTAGTTTGCATTTTGTGTCCAGAATATTACTGTAATAAAATGTATATGTAGATCAGGTGATATAAGTATATCTTCCAGCATTTCTGAGAGCAATATTTTGAAGATGTATAAATTATTATTGGTGGTACAAAGAGGTGTACCCTCTGTATATATATATTGAGATAATGCATGAATAGTCAATTCTGTGAATAAATAATATAACTAGTTCCACTTTTAATAATGGATTGAATTGATATCTGAAAATATCTTAAAAATCTTATAATGATATGCAATCATTCATTCCAACCACTTATACTTCTAATGTAATGTTAGGGTTATGGTTTATCATGAAGGGTGTGTGAGTTTTGCTTCAAAAGTGATTATGGAATTCGAAAATAATGTGTTTAGAAAGAAGTCTCATGAAAAAACCAGTCAAGAAACATGGAGGAATACATTTGTTCTGAATCAGGAAGTGATGGAAAGTGAAACAAATGCCTATAAATTTGCGAACTTGTGGATGAAATATATATCCTATGATGTGCATAAAGTGAAGAAATAATAATGTACCAGTGTTGAATAAAAATGAATGCCAAAATACACTTCACGTCCCATTGGAATCTACTTGCATTGATGTTCAACTGAGAAAGTTACTGTAGAAATATTAGGATTTGTAAGCACCAGTCTCTGAAGATAGTTGTCAGTACTAAGAAACAAATATGCAGTTCATGTGGATGAATATTTCTGAGAATAATCTTGTGGAAGTTTATTATAAATCCACATAGGGGAATATAATGATTTTAGGAGTGAACAATAAGACACATATATTTCATATTTTGAAAAATCTGGAGACTGTATATATATATATACAAACACACACAGAGACATTATAAAGCAGCAATATTATGCCAATCGAAATTCACCATGAAATATATATCATCCACTGATCCAAAAATATTCATTTTACTGAATATGGATTTATGTATAATGTTGTTCAACTAGGAAGCTCACCCATAGGTTAAATTTAAAGTTCCAAAAGCGTTTAGGAGGAGTGATCTCTTCTCACAATTTGTATCTGCCAAGTAAGCCACCTCACATGAATGTAAGTGTGGTACCAGGTATGATTCTATATGTGCATATAAAAATACATTTGCTGAATAGGCTACAAAGAAAGGGAGACAGGAATTCATATATGTGTTAACTTTAAAAACACACGGAGAACTATTTCAACAAAAAAATTCACTAGATTTATAACTCCTACCCTATATAATGCAAAAGGCAATCCAACTATACACCATGCCTCCTCTGAACTGCTTGTATTTAATTCTGTTTGGGTTATTTTTCTCCATCATATTAGGATTAGTAGTCAGAGTCTAGTAGGCTATCGGTTAGTGTCAGGGATTCAGTATTTCGAATGGAAAATTGGTAAATGAATCAAATGTGTATGTAAATATGTGCTACACAAAAAAACTTTCCACGCTCCTTGAGAACATTACCTTCGCCTCAAGTAAGACACACTTAGAGGAGAAGAGTGAGAAAATCTGTGAATACATATCTGGAATGGAATATGCTCAGGAGTACACTTTAGAAGAGGTAGAGGAGTTTCCAAAAGTAAGGGACAGGGTAAATACTCCACAAACATGGAGCTCTTTGGCCTAAAGACTTCTTGAGAAACTGCCTCTGTGATTGAGCACTTGAAATATATGTAGTTGTCAGGATCTTTAGCTTCCTTTGTAGTTACATCATCAAAGCTGGGTCTGCATCTACGTGACCTGGACGACATGGTTTATTATTTTCCAATGAACATGAGGCAGCAGTGCTGAATTTTCTCTTTGTAGGTAAACTGTGGCCACTGGGGGCTAATTTTCTCCCCGTGTGGACTGTGAAGCCATATGGTCGTCCACCACTTTTCATGGTGTTTTTTGCTGCTGCACTGGAGTTTTGTATTTGCTTCATGAAATAAAAGGAGTTCAACTGGGATACAGTGCTGGAGGGAGTTCTGTCACGTGTAGTGGGTCAGGGTCTGCAGGAGAATGCACCAAGCAGGCTTCTATCCCACATAGCTTGCCCCCTTGACCATAGCAACCTGATTCTGAACATTGCCCTGAAACATCTCCATATAACAAGATGCCTTTACATATAAGGGTCTGCTGACTGCACCATGTCAGTAACATGCCTTTTGGAAGCCAATGGCAGATCCACATGGGCCCACCACAGACGTTTTATCACACACCTGCCCATCACTACTCAGGCTCCAACTTACTGGCATCTCTTTTCTACACCATTTTCATGAAACCCAGTCAATCAAGGCACTGTCTGGCATACTCATGATCAGCAACAGGACAACCAAAGGTTCTCCAGTGCTACCTGGTCATGAGAATTTCAAACATTTCATGGTATTTATCTAGCTATTTTTCAAGTATGAAGTTGGAGTCATTGTGGGCTTCAGTTCATTCAGAAACCATTAAATGATTAGGAGGCTCATTTCAATAAACGCTCTGGAGAACTCTCACAGGTAAGTCTCCCCAAAGAGTGGCCAAAAGGTCACATGAAGCCAGGCCCATTGAGGTCTACAATGTGAGGTCCATGTGTGTTTAGACTCTCAACTATTTCTGCCAAGTTTTTCAGAATAAAATCATGTGATATGCTGGCAGATATTCCCAGTGCTCTGTGGAAAGCCAACCTGGGCATAGATCTCAGATTTCAAGGGCGACTCTCATGTGTGGCCTCCTAATATCCCAACACAATTCATGGCCATGCTTCTCTGAGGTCAGTTCCAGAACGCACTCTCTAAGGGGAATCACACCAGAGTTTAAGCCCAGGTGGACCCAGTCATCTCTTCCAACTGCCACAAAAATGACCACAATTAAAACTAAAACACTCCCACATGACCCTCATCTTCTTGCATATATACACTCATCATCACCTCTGGCTGGAGGTTTCCTTGAGTGGTGCAGCTCAAGACAGTGTCCAAAATAAGCTACCTTGCCCCTCATTTGCCTAATGTCGGGGTGGCCTGGACACCCTTCCTGTGAACCAGGAGTGATCAAATAGGCCTGCCATTAATACTGCTCTGCTTCTACAATTTGGGGCCTACTGACTGTCGGGTATATATTCTTAATGTGATTTAGTCATGATAAAACTCAAGCACCTCTGCATGGCTTTGAATATCTTATTTGACCCAAAGGATCCCTATTCTCACTTGATGGAAGTCAGGAACCTTACAAAGGAAGGCGAGAGACTTCATCCAAAATGAGTGCTCTTTTGGCAATTTTAATTTTAGATGCACACATGGGAACTTTTCTAGATCCATCAGGTGCTGAGAATCTAAGCCACATCCTCAAACAGGGCCAGAGGCTGATTGAGACACATCTGTTTCCAATGCAATTAAGCAATTAGCAACAGGTGATGGCCATTCAATTCCATTTGAAAACTGTTTTCTTCAGGCATCACAAATGGGTGGCCTGAGGCCAAGACATTCCTGACATTTGGGCAACAGAATAATAGGTAAGAAAAAGGCCAAAAGCAGGGTTTCTCCACTGAGATTTTACTTGTCACACTGATATCTGTGTTTTGTGAGATGTTCGCCATTCCCTTCAGCTATGCAGTACATGGCCATGTCACAGAGCTTGGATGTGGTACATATCATAGACACAAAACCATAAGCCTATTCTGGAGAGTGTCCAGAATTCAGGAAGAAAACAGGAACTTAGGAAGATAGCAGGTGTTACCATTCAATAAGGCAACCCACAGTCCATTCATAAATTAGGCAGGATGAATGATGGGAAGCTTTCTACTAGACAGGACACATCCAATGATGCATTCTCTTTTTTAAAGTCTAAAACAATGGAAACAGTGGGAAACACAGACTTAGAAACACTCGCCTTGTCAAACGACTTACTAGAAACAGTTTACTCCAAACCAAACAAACCGCCTTTCCTACCTATTCTCAGAACATCAGACAAAACCACAAAAACACACCCAAACCCACAAAGGCACCTCCTTCCCCCAAGTAGATCTGTGACTTTCCGGACTGTCCTCTGACTGGTGGGCCATATTATGTTCCCACATCGTGGCCTGTCCTGTCTCAGATCTGGTCTCCTTGGCCAACTCTGTGAAGTTGTCAGGAGCCAGCGGTGAGCCACTACCTACTTTCTCAGGAATGGCCTCTCTTCAGAGCTTTCCTGGCATTTGGCCATCCTCACATCAGTAGGTAATAAGAAAAACAGATTCTGTCCTTGGTAAATCCAAACAAGGGAGACCACTGGGTTGGGAGTGGGACTGCCTTTGTGTGCCTGGCTTCCTAAATCCCAAGTTCAGAGAGTTCCATTACCAAGGAAGTGAGGTAGGTCACTTCCTTCAGGAACTGAATGAGGTCACTGCCTTTTCAATGACTTTGTCCTAAGAGTTGCTTCAAAGGGTATCATTAGATGGAGGCTGCCTCTACTTCCTGTGACACTTTCACAAGTTAGAATGGTATATCAACATTAGGAACCCAGGAACAGCTCTCCACAAATGTCTGGTTTGGTCCGTCTTCTCTACAAAAAGAAGAGAGAGGCTGATTCAGACACAACCCTTGATCCTGACAGGGTTGTTTGCTATTGAAGATGACTTTTGCTCTTTCAGGTCCTTCATAGCTGCCTACATCTTCTCCAGATATAATTTCTGAACGGATCTTTGAGGTTCTCAGCAGGTGGAAGATCCCCTACTTTCCTGTATTATAAGACCAACTCTGTCCCTGTGCTTCAGTAAAGTTAGATTGAGGGAACAGTGTAGGGTTAAAGTTAATAACATGATAGATTTGGGTTAGGAATCATTCTGCTGGATGAATAATGGTATTGGGAACCTGCGATATTTATAAGAATATAGAGGTGAAATATATGTATGAAAACAGAAATCTATTTAAGATTTGAAGCCCAGAAGGGCATTGGGCCATGGATTGTGATACTTAGCATTGAATTATGTTCCTCATAGATGTCTCAGATAAATCGATATACAATGGCATAGGACCTTGTACCTTGGTTGATTGAATGTAGAAGATAACATCCAGTCAAAACCGATAGTCTACAGGATTAGGATGATAGTCGGTAGGATTAGGAAGAAGAGTGAGTTTAGGATTTGGACCAAAAGTTCTTTAGCAATAGGGTTTCGGGTAGAGAATGAAGGTAAATGTCAACACATATGAAGAGTCAGTCGAATTATGACCTGGGAAAAATATATAGGAAAGCAGATATCAATAGCGACATTACGAAATCAGGCAAAGTATAAAGTGAGTGATAGGATTATTCATTTTCAACCGGGTTGAGTTTCAATATATAATCTTAGGAAGAAACAAATATGTAGTCACCAATAGCATTGACATTTGAGAGCATTAGGCAACCTGGAAATGGATGTTTTTATCAATCCATATTCACTTTCCATTTAGGCTTTGGTACAATCATAAGTTTGACCTTTGCACATTTTGTCCAGAATATTACTGTGATAAAATATATATGTAGATCAGGTGACATGAGTATTTCTTCCAACACTTCTGGGAGCAATATATTGAAGATGAATAAATTAGTGGGAGTACAAATAGGTGGACCATGTGTATATGAATATAGAGATAATGCATGAATAGAACATACTGTGAATAAATAATATAACTGGTTCCAACTTTAAATAACGGTTTGAATTGATATCTGAAAATAAACAGGAAATCTTATATTGATATACAAACATTCATTCCAACCAGATATTCATCTAATGGTAATATTTGAGTTATGGTTTATCATGAAGAGTGTGTGTGTTTTGCTTCAATACCGATTATGGAAATCAAAATAAGGTGTTTGAAACAAAATCTCATGAAAAGACCAGTCAAGAATCATGAAGGAATACATGTGTTCTGAATCAGGAAGTGATTGAAAGTGAAACAAATGCCTATAAATTTGTGAACTTGTGGATGAAATATATATCCTCTCATGTGCAATCCTGAAGAAATAGTAATGCACCAGTGTTGAATAAAAATGAACGTCAAAAGACACTTCATGTCCCATAGGAATCTACTTGCATTGATGTTAATCTGGGTCAGGTACTGTAGCATTATTAGGATTTGTATGCACCATTCACTGAAGTTAGTTTTCAGTACTAGGAAGATAATATAAATTTCAGGTGGATGAATATTTCTGAGAATAATCTAGTGAAAAGTTGATTATAAATCCACATACATGAATATGAATGAATTTAGGGAGTGTATATAAGACACATATATAAAATATTTTGAGAAATCTGGAGAATATATATATATATATATATATATATATATATATATATATATATATATATACAAAACGCAAACACAGGCATTGAAAAGTAGCAATATATGTGCCAAACGAAATTCATCATGAAGTATATATAGTCCACAGATGCAAAAATATTTATTTTACTCAACATGGATATGAATAATACTGTATTACTAGGAAGTTAAAACATTGGTTGAATTTTCAGTTCCAACAGCGTTTAGGAGGAGTTTTCTCTTCTCACAATTTGTATCTGCCAAGTCAGCCATCTCACAATAGTATACGTGTGATGCCAGGTAGGATTCTATATGTGCATATAAAAATACATGTGCTGAATAGGCTACAGAGAAAGGGAGACAGGAATTCACATATTTGTTAACTTTAAAAACACATGGAGATCTATTTCAATTAAAAATTAAGTACATTTATAACACCTACCCTTTATCATGCAAAAGGCAAGTTCAACTATACACCATGCCCCCTCTCAACTGCTTGTATTTCTATTCAGCTTGGTTTATTTTTCTCCATCATATTAGGATTAGTAGTCAGAATCTAGTAGGTTTTGGGTTAGTATCAGGAATTCAGTATTTCTAATGGAAAATAAAAAAAAAATGTATCCAATGTTTATGGAAATATGTTCCACACAAAAATCTTCCCACTCTCATTCAGAGCCATGCATTGACATTACCTTCATCCCAAGAAAGACACAATTAGAGGAGAAGAGATAGAAAATCTGTGAATACATATCTGGAATGGAATATGCTCAGGAGTTCAAAACCTTGGAGTTGGTAGATGAGTTTCCAAAAGTAAGGGACAGTGTAAACACTCCACAAACATGGAGCTCTGCTGGCCTAAAGACTTCTGCAGAAAATACCTCTGAGGTTGGGCACTTGAAATATACGTTGTTTTCAGGAGCTTTAGTTTCCTTTGTAGTGAGACCATCAAAGCTAGATCTGCATCTACGTGACCTGGAGGACATGGTTTCTTATTTACCAATGAACATGAGGCAGCAGTGTTGAATTCTCTCTTCGTTGGTAAACTGTGGCAGCTGGGGCCTAAGTGTCTCCCCATTTGGACTGTGAAGCCTCTTGGTCATCCTATACTTTTCATGGTGTTTCTTGTTGTTGCACTAGGAGTTTGGTATTTGCTCCATGAAATAAAAGGAGTTGAACTGGGACAAAGTGCTGGAGGGAGTTCTGTCACGTGTTGTGGGTCAGGGTCTGAAGGAGAATGCACTAACCAGGCTTATATCCCACAATGCTTTGCCCCTTGACCATAGCAAACTTATTCTGAACATTGCCCTGAATCCTCTCCATATAACAAGATGCCTTTTCATACAAGCGTCTGCTACCTGCACCATGTCACTCACAAGCAATTTGGTAGGCAATGGCAGATTCACATAGCCACAACACAGATGTTTTATCACACACCTGCACACCACTACTCTAGGGCCACTACTCAGCAGGCTCCAACTTACTGGCATCTCTGTGCTACATAATTTTCACAAAACCCAGTCAATCAAGACACTGTCTGGTATGCTCATGATCAGCAACAGGACATCCAAAGTTTCTCCAGTGCCAACTGGTCATGGGAATTTAAAAAATTTATGATATTTATGTATCCACTTTTCAAGGTTGAATTTGGAGTCACTGTGGGTTTCAATTCATTCAGGAAACATGAAATGCTGAGTAAGCTCATTTCAATGAAAGATCTGAAGAACTCTCACAGGCAAGGCTTCCCAAAGAGTGGCCAAAAGGTCACAAGAAGCCAGGCCTATTGAGTTCTACAATGTGAGGTGTATGTGTGTTTTGACTATAAACTATGGCTGCCAAGTCTTTCAGAATAAAATCATGTGATATGCTGGCTGAGATTTCCAGTGCTCTGTGGAAAGCCATCCTGGGCCTATATCTCAGTTTCCAAGGGCGACTCTCATGCGTGGTCTCCTAAAATTGCAACAAAATTCATGGCAGTACTTCTCTGAGGTCAGTTCCAGAACTCAGTCTCTAAGGGGAATCACACCAGAGTTCAAGCCTATGTTGACCCACACATCTCTTCCAACACCCACACAATGACCAAATTTAAAACCAAAACACTCCAACATGACCCTCATCTTATTCCATCTAGACACTCATTTTTATCCCTGGCTGGAGTTTTCCATGAAGGACGCAGGCCAAGACAGTGTCCAAAATAAGCTCCCTTGCCCCTCATTTGCCTAAAGTCAGGGTGCCCTGGACATCCTTCTTGTAATCCAGGAGTGAACAAAAGACCTGCTGTTAATACTGCTCTGCTTCTCCAAATTGAGGACTACTGACTCTGGGGTTTAGGTTTTTTATGTGAATTGGAGTCATGAGAAAACCCAAGCACCTATGGGCTAGCCTCTGCAGGGATTTGAAGAACTAATTTGAAACAAAGGATCCCTATTCTCACTTGATGGAGGTCAGGAGCCTTACAGAGGAAGGCGAAAGACTTCATCCACAATGACTACTCTTTTGCCCATTTTGGTTTTGGATGCACACATGGGATCTTTCTTTAGATATATCAGGTGCTGAGAATCTAAGCCACAGGCTCACACAGCGCCAAGAGGCTGATTCAGACACATCCCTTTCCAATGCAATTAAGCAAAGAGCCACAGGTGAGGCCCATTAATTTCTATTTAAAAAATGTTTTCTTCAGGCTTCACAAAGCTGTGATCTGAGGCAAAGACTTTGCTGACATACATGGGAAGAGAACAAAAGGTAAGCAAAAGGACCAAAGCAGGGTTTCTCCACTGAAACTTACTGGTCACACTGATATCTGAGTTTTCTGAGATGCTCGCCATTCCTTCAGCTATCCAGTACATGGCCATGTCACAGAGCTTGGACGTAGTACATATCTTGGACACACAACCATGAGCCTATTCTGGAGAGTGGCCAGTATTCAGGAAGAAAACAACAACTTAGGAATATAGCAGGTGTTGCCCATTGATAAGGCAAGCTGCATTGCATTCATAAATTGGGCAGGATGAATGCTGGAACGCTTTCTACTAGACAGGACACATCCATTGATGCATTCTCTTTTCTAATGTCTACAACCACGGACACATTGGGATACACAGAAATAGAAACAGTCACCTTGTCAAATCACTTATTAGAAACAGTTCACTCCAAACCACACAAACCACCTTTCCTACCTATTCTCAGAACATGAGACAAAACCACAAACACACACCCACACCCACAAAGGCACCTCTTTTCCCCAAGTAGGTTTCTGACTATCCGGTGTGTCCTCTGACTGGTGGGCCATACAATGTGTTCCCAAAATGTCCTGTCCTTTCTCAGATCTGGTCTCCTTGGTGAACTCCATGAAGTTGTCAGGAGCCAACAGTGAGCCAATACATGCTTTCTCAGGAAAGGCCACTCTTCAGAGCTTTCCTGGCATTTGGCCATGCACACATCAGTAGGTAATAAGAAAGACTGACTCTGTCCTTGGTAAATCCAAAGAAGTGAGAACACAGGGACAGGGACTGAGACTGGATTTGGGTGCCTGGCTTCCTGAAACCCAAGTTCAGAGATTTTCATCACCAAGGATGTGAGGTGAGGTCACTTCCATCAGGAACTGAATGAGGTCACTGCCTTGGCAACCATGTTGTCCTAACAGTTGCTTCCAAGGGTACCATGAAATGGAGGCTACCCCTACTTCCTGTGACACTTTCACAAGTTAGAATTGTATATCAACCATAGGCAACTGGAAACAGCTCTCCACACAGGCCTGGTTTGGTCCTTCTTCTCTACATTAAGAAGAGAGTGGCTGATTCAGACACATCCCTTCATCCTGACCAGGTTGTTTGCAATGGAAGATGACTTTTGCTCTCTCAGTTCCTTCATAGTTACCCAGTTAGCCACTACTTCTTCAGGGATCATTTTTGCATGGACCTTTGAGTTTCTTGGCAGTTAGAACATCCCCTGCATTCCTGTATTGTAAGACCAACTCTGTCTCTGCTCTTCTGTAAATTTAGATTGTGGGAACAGTGTATGGTTACGGTTAATAACAGGTTTGATTTGGATTAGGAATCATTCTGCTGGATGTATAATGGTATTGGGAACCTGCAATATTTACAAGAATATACAGGTAAAATATAAGTATGAAAACAGAAATCGAGGTAAGGTTTGAAGCCCAGAAGGGCATTGGGCCCTTGATTGTGATACTTAGCTTTGTTTTATTTTCTGCACTGATGTCTCAGATAAATCGATATACAATTGCATAGGACCTTGTACCTTGGATGATTGATTGTCAAAAAGAACTTTCAGTTAAAAAGGGATAGTCGGTAGGATTAGAAAGATAGTTGGTAGGTTTAGAAAGGAGAGTGAGGATAGTATTTGGACCAAAAGTTATTTAGCTATAGGGTTTTTTGTATAGAGTGAATGTAAATGTCCACACATGTGAAGAGTCAGTCACAATGATGAACTGTTGAAAATATGTAGGAAATATATCAGATATCAATAGAGACATTAGGAAATCTGGTAAAGTATATTCGGTAGTGAGTGTTTAACAAAATAGGTACTTGTCACTCCCTGTTATCCTGTATGCTTAATAAAACACTGTTGAAATCTTGAGAACTGTTTCCTAATCTTGTTTCCCGAATGTGCTGACCCCAACTGCCAAACTGCAGAATGTACTCCCTCGCTCGTTTGCACGCAAACATCTCACTCACCCGGACCCATCAATAAACTTCCCTCCCTGCCCTCTCCAATTAAAATATATAAGCTCTGCTTAAGCTGTTCTCAGGGCTCTCTGCTCTATTCAAGTGAGCTCTGAGCCCCAGCATGCTGGACCCCCAATAAACCCTTTGCTTTTGCATGAGACAGTCTCTTGGTGATCTCTTCCCGTGACGCTCACCCGACCTTTACATATGGATGTTCCACCGAGATCCGGCAGCGGCGGACGAGAGACCCCAACAGGCTTCTCTTGGGGTATGTAAGGTGCCTCTTTCTGGTGTCAGGTTTCAGGTTATGGCTTGGCAAAATGGCTGTCAATGAAGAGTGTGAGCTCTCTCCGATGGTGGCTGACAGACGTGTCACAGAGCCACAGGCCACGTACCTGGGGGACGCCGCTGAGGATTCTGGAATTGAGGAACAATAGTCTCTTCGAATCAGTGATATTTAGTTTCAGATTCGGTATTGCCAGCCCATCGGGTTTTGCCGGCTACTCAGTCCTGGTCTCAGTGTTGGACGTCCATTGCGTGTCTTTATTTTCTTGTCTTGTCTGTGTTGTGTGTCGTTGCTTTTACTGTTTGTGTATCTTTCGTTATGGGACAGAGCACTTCAATGCCTCTGTCCCTGACCCTTGATCACTGGACCAAAGTACACTTAAGGGCTCAGAGTCTTTCTTTTTCAGTAAAACCCTGGACCTAGCAGACTCTCTGTGACTCAGAATGGCCCACCTTTAGATTCGGATGGCCCCTAGAAGGATCTTTCTACTTCCCACTAATTTAAAAAGTAAGAGATATTGTCTTTCAGCCAGGGAAACATAGCCATCCAGATCAACAGCCATATATCTTTACTTGGAAGGACCTCTGCAAATCTCCTCCTCCATGAGTGAGGCCTTTCCTTGCCCCTGCCCCTGCTCCTACTCCTTCCCCCATGATCTCTCAAACCCTCTGCTCCTCCTCCTCCTCCACCCTGTGTTCTCCCTGAGTCAAAGATTTGACTCTACTGGACTCTCCTCCCCCTCCTTATCTCCTGCCCACATCCCCCAACTCCCAACACCCTCTAAGTGATTCCTCTGCTGCTGACTCTGCCTCTCCACCATTGGAGGAAGCTAAGCCAGCCCAGCGCCCGCCAGATAACTCCCCCGCTGCACACACAGCCCCTCCTCCGCTGGAGGAAACTGGTCCAGCTAAAGGAACTCGACGGCGGTGAATATTTGAAAATGCTGGAACTCCCGTGATGCTCCCCCTCTATCCCTACGGGCCAGTGACTGTCGACGTCCTTGGGGGAAAAATGCAAGACTATCAATATTGGCCTTTCTCCTCTTCAGACCTATATAACTGGAAAAATAACAATCCCCCTTTTACCGAGGACCCCACCCGGCTATCAGGTGTGGTTGAGTCATTGATGTTTTCACACCAGCCTAAATGGGATGACTGCCAACAACACCTAGGGACTCTCTTCATGACAGAGGAACAAAAGAGAATCCTCCTGGAAGCTAGAAAAAAATATTCTCGGACCAGATGGGTGACCGACACAACTTCCCAAAATATTCAACACAGCTTTCCCTTGAACCAACCCAACTGGGCCCCCAACACCTTTGAAGGTAGGGAGCATTTGTCCACTTATCACCGGGTTCTAATTGCGGGTATTTTAGTGGCCGCTAGGTGACCAACAAATTTGGCCAAGGTAAGAGAGATTATTCAAGGGCCTGATGATTCCCCCTCTATGTGTCTAGAGAGAATTATGGAGGCATATAGGAGATATACTCCTTTCAATCCTCAGGCAGAGGATCAAAATGCATACGCATGATGGCCTTTATTGGGCAAGCTGCCCTGGATATTAAAAGAAAGTTACAATGCTTAGATGGATTACAAGATATGACTTTGAGAGATTTAGTCTGAGAAGCCAAGAAGGTATACTATAAGGTAGAAACTGAGGAAGAGTAGGGAGCAAAGGGAGGATAAAAGAAAAAGACAGAATAAGGCATTGACTAAGGTCTTGGTCTCAAAAACAAATAGGCCAGAAATAAGAAACATGGAGACAGGAAGGAATACCTGGGCCCACACTACAGGCCACCCCTGGCCTCAGATCCATGTGCCTACTGTAAAGAAAATGGACTCTGGGTCAAAGAGGGCCCTAGAAAGAGACAGCCATGCCAGCCAGCCATTCTGACTCTGGGGGATGACTAAGAACGTCGGGGTTCAGATCTCCTCACAGAGGTCAGGGTAACTTTTGAAGTAGAGGGTACCCCAGTAAACTATGAAGTAGATACAGGGGCAATATACTCAGCCCTTAAGGCCCCATTGGGCTCTCTTTCAAATAAAAGGTCTCTAATTCAAGGGGCTAATTACAGTAAATATCGAGCTTGGACAACTAAGAGGACCATGGACCAGGGGGAAAAAATATCCATCACTCCTTTTTAGTAATCCAAGAATGCCCTGCCCCATTGATGGGCAGAGATCTGCTCACCAAGCTCCGGGCCAAAATAACTTTTAACCCTGAAGGCCCCCAATTGGAATTTCTAAATCCTTCAGTAAAAACTCCTATAGTCACGGCTCTAAATATGACAGTAGAAAATGTACATCAACTCACTCACCTTGGTTCAAAGAAATTGCATTCATTCCTGAAGGATCAAGAACAGAGTTTTCCACTAACCGACTCACAGCGAAAGAAAATAACTAAATGGGTTACAAAAGCCTTTCGGGTCCATCAATTGGTTAATGCTTACCCTTCCAAGCTTCCTGCAGGAAAGCACCTACGAGGAGCCAGACCAGGACAATTCTGGGAAGTGGACTTAACTAAAATTAAGCCAGCAAGGGATGGACTGAAATATCTCCTAGTCTTTGTAGATACATTTTCAGGATGGATTGAAGCCCTCCCCAGGAAAAAAAAAAAAAGAAAAAAGAAAAAAAAAGAAACAACACAAATGGTGGTCAAATGATCCTGGAAGATATTTTTTCAAGAAACAGCCTCCCTAAAGTAATAGGGTCTGATAATGCACCGGCGTTTGTGGCTCAGGTAAGTCAGGGGTTTGCCAGGACCCTGGGGATTAATTGGAAGTTACATTGTGCTTATAGACCACCGAGTTCAGGACAGGTAGAAAGAATGAATAGAACCATTAAAGAGACCATAACAAAATTAAGCTTAGAGACCGGCATAAAAGATTGGACTATGCTCCTGCCTTATGCACTGTTTAATGCAAGAAATACTCCCTCTGTTTCTTTGTGTAACCTCACCCCCTATGAAATTCTCTATGGTGCCTCTCCTCCAGGACGGGACCTAACCGCAACTCTAAGACCTAACGATCCCTTCCACACCCCCTTGCTTGAAAGACTTAAAGTTCTTAAAAGAACTCAGGGATACCTGCGAAAACAGATGGCCACTGCCTACCAAACTGGGGACGAGGGAACTGCACATCGATATCAAGTAAGAGACTTCGTCTAGGTAACATGACATCAGGTGTCATCCCTGGAACCCCGCTGGAAAGAACCATAGCAGGTGCTACTTATAACACCTACAGCAGTAAAGGTAGACAGAATCTCTTCCTGTATCCATATCTCTCATCTTAAGCCTGCGGCCTGTCCAGACTCTGGCTGGAAACTGGAAAAGACTGGTAACACTTTCAAATTGTGTATTCGCCATGTGGATAAGGCTATAGACTCTCCCCTTCACCACCAGTAGTACTAACCCTCATCAGCCCGTTCAGCAGCGATGGCTGATCACAATCCTACTGGAAAAGAAGTATGGTCTATCTTGCATACAGCCCATTTAGGGACCTGGTGGCCATCTCTCCCCCCAGATATTTGTCAGCTGGGTATAGGTCTTTCCTATTGGGATATCCCTGATGAAGAGGATCCCACTAAAATTCCATTAAATCCCTTCTACACAATAGATAATGGAAACAATCATTATGGATGTAGCGACACGTGAGCCAGATGCAGGTTGGCTTGCCTAGATTACTGTTTGCCCGGCGGTCTATCAAAGACACAAAACTCAAGGCTGTGTTGGGGGATAGCCGACTTCTTCTGTAAGTCATGGGGATGTGAGCATACAGGAAGTGCCTGATGGAACCCAAACTCCTAATCAATTTCTGTACAAAGCATTGGCCATATTACCAATTAGATAACCAAAACCGATGGCCCACAGAGGGGTCTCTTGATCCTCAAATCTGCATGACCTTTTTAACTTCTGCACATGATCAAAAAGGTGAAAGGTGATTCCCCTATGTGGAGGCTTTTTCCCTCCTTTGCTCACATCCTGAACTATGCTTCTCCAATAGATCCTCACACACAGCCTTCTGCTCCAGACCTGCAGCGGTCACTCCCACCTCAGCAACATGATTTCTCCCCTCCAATTTCTAGATCAAAAACCCAAACCTCCGCCAATTCTCAGACCATTACTCTCTTGCTGAGGTAGCAGGTACATAGGTACCCCTCCACCCACTCACTAATCTCTTCTCCTGTCAGAGCCCGCACCGGGTCCCAGCAGGTCCTCTTACCAGTTAACCCAAAGCTCAAACCAGCTGAGGAGAGCCCTTAGACCCCTATCCAAAATGAAATGAAAATGGCCTTTAAAATTTCTTTGTCATCACTGAAAACAGGTTACTAAGAATTTAAAGTCCCTCACAGTTTTTTAGGGATACTAACTCCCGTCTTCCCCTTTGCTCTACCTGTTCTACTGCTCAACTTTTTGTTTCTAGGAAAATCCCAGACCCCTTTCCCATTATTCTTTTACATCTCTCCTACCTCATTCAGATCAATGGAGCTGCTCACAGCCACACCTTCCCCGTCTTCCCCCTCTGTACCAGGCCCTCAGAAAAGTCTTAACTGACCTTCTCCAGAAGTCTTCACCATGGCTGACTTTAGGGCTTTCAGCAAAAGAGTCCCTATAAAAGAGTTCAGAGTAGATAAACTTCCTCTTTTAGTGTTGCCCTCTTCTACTTGGCCACTGGCTAAAACAATCAGCACTCCTATGCTAGACACCTCATTACTAGTTTTTCACAAAATATGTGAACAAGGCCTCTGGCCTTGAGCTGGGGCTTCACAGAGATGGCTAGATTTTTATGATAAAGATGTTACCAACTGGGCTCCATGGTAACAGCTGGCAGGGGGAAAATATAAAGGGAAGAAAAAGCTCTCCCTCACCCAGGTGTCCTTGAAAAGTTAACTTGCCCAGAACAGAGGAAAAAGCAGGAAAAAAACTGCCTTTTGTGAACTTCTGCAGACTGTGAACTTCTGAGCCCCTTCCCTTACATGTTGGGTACAAAATTCTGATACTACCGAAACTTGGGTTTCAGGGGATTAGTTGATTACAACAGAAGTAATGCCCTCTGAAACCGTCTGCAACAAACAGGACTGTCTCCCTGTCTTTGGTACTATCTTAGGTGCCTTGCCTTGTCCGTGCCTAAAACAGTATAATTCTATATACTTAAACATTGTTTATGTTTTCATCAAATGGTCAACAGCTGGGATTAATTGTGTAATGGTGCAGATGTTTCCCAGAGTGCTTTATTATGATGCAGGCTCATTTGAAGATCAAATAGGTGGCCATAAAACCCGGTTCCACTGGGAACATATATCCCTCACTTTAGCCATCCTATTAGGAATAGGAGTTGCTGCAGGGGTGGGCACAAGAACTACTGCCTTGGTCCATGAGACACATCAAATGACCCAATAAGAAGCAACAATACACCAAAACTTAAAGATATTAGAAACCTCTATCACAGCTTTTCAGGAATTTTTAACCTCTCTCTCTGAAGTTGTTTTACAGAACAGTCGAGTGTTGATCCTCCTCTTCATGAGAGAAGGGGTCCTTTGTTCTGCATCGATGGAAGAATGTTGTGTTTATGGTGACCATAGTGGAGTTGTTAAAAAATCTATGAGTAAAATAAAAAATGCCTTGAAGAGTGTCAACGAGAGAGGGAGGCCCATAAAGGGTGGTTTGAGTCTTGGTTCACACAGTCCCCTCGTTAACTATGAATTTATCAACCCTGGCCAGTCCAATAATAATCCTCATATTATTGCTAACTATAAAATCCTGTTTGCTAAACCGTGTAATTTCTTTTCTCCAAGCTCAAATTGGACAAGTTGAACTTATGGTAATACCCAACTAGCAGACATAGAATGTGACACCCGGCAATGATCACTTTTATGATTAAAAGTAGCCAGAAGAATAATTGGGGGATGAAAGGTTAATAAAATAGGCACTTGTTACTTCCTTTTTTTCTGTACGCTTAACAAAACACTGTTGAATTCTTGAGAAATGTTTGCTAATCTTGTTCCCATAATGTGCTGTCCCCAACTGACAAACTGCAGAATGTACTCCCTCACCCGGTTGCACGCAAACTGCCCACTTGCCCTGACCCATCAATAAACTTCCCTCCGTGCCATCACAAAGGAAAGTATATAAGCTCTGCTTAAGCTTTTCTCAGGGCTCTCTACTCTATTCAAGTGAGCTCTGAGTACCAGCATGCTGGACCCCCAATAAACCCTTTGCTGTTTCATGAGATAGTCTCTTGGTGGACTCTTCCTCCAACGCTCGCCTGACCTTTACTTGGATGATTGAATGTTGAAGAGAACATCCATTCAAAAAGGGATAGTCGGTAGGATTAGAAATATAGCTGGTAGGATTAGGACGAAGAGTGAGTATAGGATGAACTCGAGAAAATACGTAGGAAAGCAGATATCAATAGAGACATTATGAAATCAGGCAACGTATAAAGTGAGTGATAGGATTAGACATTATCAACAGTGTTGAGTTTCAATATATAAACTTAGGAAGAAACAAATATGTACTAACCAATATCATTGACATTTGAGAGCAATAGGCAACCTGGACATGAATGTTTTTAGTAATCCAGGATTGCTTTCCATTTAGGCTTTGGTACAATCATAAGTGTGACCTTTGCATTTTGTGATCTTAATATTACTGGGATAAAATGTATATGTAGATCAGGTGACATGAGTATTTCTTCTAACAGTTTGGGAGCAATATTTTGAAGACGTATAAATTAGTATTGGGGGTACAAAAGTTGTACCCTGTGTCTATGAATATAGAAGTAATGCATGAATTGACAATACTGTGAATAAATAATATAACTGTTTCAACTTTAAATAATGGATTGAATTGATATCTGAAAATATATAAGAAATCTTATATTGATATACAATCATTCATTCCATCGAGTTATACATCAAATGGTAATATTAGGGTTATGTTTTATCATGAAGGGTGTGTGAGTTTTGCTTCAAAAGTGATTATGGAAATGGAAAATAATGTATTTGGAATGAAGTCTCATGAAAAGACGAGTCAAGAAACATAGAGGAATACATGTGTTCTGAAGCAGGAAGTGATTGTAAGTATAACAAAAGCCTATAAATTTACTAACTTGTGGATGAAATATATATCCTATGATGTGCAAAAACCGAAGAAATAGTATGTCAGGCTTTGTTACAATCATCAGTGTGATCTTTGCATTTTGTGTCCAGAATATCACTGTGATAAAATGTATATGTAGATCAGGTGACGTGAGTATTTCTTCCACCATTTCTGGGAGCAATATTTTGAACATGTATCAATTAGTATTGGGAGTACAAATAGGTGTACTTTGTGTACTTCTAATGGTAACATTAGGGTTACGGTTTATCATGAAGTGTGTGTGAGTTTTGCTTCAAAAATGATTAAAGAATCGAAAATTATATGTTTAGAAAGAAGTCTAGTGAAAAGACCACTAAATAATCATAAAGGAATACATGTTTTCTGAAAGAGGAAGTGATTGAATGTGAACCAAATGCCTATAAATTTGTGAACTTGTGGATGAAAGGATATATCCTATGATGTCCATAAACTGAAGAAAAAGTAATGTACCAGTGTTGAATAAAAACAAACTTCAAAATACATATCATGTCCCATAGGAATCTAACTGCATTGATGTTAATCCTGGTCAGTTACTATAGAAATATAAAGATATATAAGGACCATTCACTGAAGTTAGTTTTCAGTACTAGGAAACAAATATGTATTTCAGGTGGTTGAATATTTCTGAGAATAATCTTGTGAAATGTGAAATGTTGATTATAAATCCACATACACGAACTAGAATGAATTTACAGAGTGTATAATAAGACACATATATTTCATATTTTGGAAAATCTGGAGAGTATATATATATATATATATATATATATATATATATATATATATATATATACACACACACACACACACACACACATTAAAATGTAGCAATATATATGCCAATCGAAATTTATCATGAAATATATATCATCCACATACCTAAAAATATTAATTTTACTGAACATGGATTTATGTTTAATGTTGTTCACTAGGAAGCTCACCCATAGGTTGAATTTTCAGTTCCATCAGTATTTAGGGGCAGTGATGTATTCTCATAATTTGTAAACTCCAAAGTCAGTTTGCTCACAAGAATGTACGTGTGATACCAGGTAGAAGTCTATATATGCATAAAAATATACATGTTCTGAATAGGCTACACAGAAAAGGAGACAGGAATTTACATATGTATTAACTTTAAAAACTCATGGAGAAATATTCCAATGAAAGGTTGACAAGAATGATAACACATACCCTTGATAAAGCAGAAGGAAAATCCAAGTATACACCATGCCTCCTATGAAAGACCTGTATTTCTATCCTGTTAGGTTTCTTTTTCTCCATCATTTTAGGATAAGTAGTCAGAGTCTATTAGGGTATGGGTTAGTGTCAGGGATTCAGTATTTCAAATGGTAAATAGGATAATGAATCCAATGTGTATGCAAATATGTGCTACACAATAAACTTCCAACTCTCATCCAGAACAATGCCTTGACATTACCTTTGGCCCAGTGAGACACAATTAGAGGGGAAGAGTTTGAAAATCTGTGAATACAAATCTGGAATGGAAAATGCTCAGGAGTTCCCAACCTGGGAGCTGGTAGAGGAGTTTCCAAAAGTACGGGACAGTGTAAACACTACACAACCATGGAGCTCTGCTGGCCAAAAGAATTCTGGAGAAACTGCCTCTGAGGTGTGGCACTTGAAATATATGTTGTTGTCAGGAGCTTTATCTTCATTTGTCATGAAACCATCAAAGCTGGGTCTGCATCTATGTTACCTGGAGAACATGGTTTCTTATTTTCCAATGATCATGAGGCAGCGGTGCTGAATTCTCTCTTTGTAGGTAAATTGAGGCCACTGGGCCGAAGTGTCTCCCATGTGGACTGTGAAGCCATTTGGTCATCCTCCAATTTTCGTGGTGTTTCTTGCTGCTGCACTCGGAGATTGGTATTTGCTTCACGAAATACAAGGAGTTCAACTGGGACACAGTGTTGGAGGGAGTTTTGTGACATGTGGTGGTTCAGAGTCTGCAGGAGAACGCACCAACCATGCTTCTATCCCATATGCTTGCCCCCTTGACGATAGCAAACTGATTCTAAACATTGCCCTGAAACCTCTCCATATAACAAGACGCCTTTACATATAAGGGTCTGCTTGGTGCACCATATCAGCTAAAAGCCATTTGGAAGTCAATGGCAGATCCACATGGCACCACCACAAATATTTTATCACACACCTGCACATCACTGCTCTGGGCCAACTACTCTGCAGTTTTCAACTAACCGGCATCTCAGTTCTACACCATTTTTATTATACCCATCAGTCAAGGCACTGTCTGGTATAATAATGATCAGCAACAGGACATCCAAATGTTCTTCATTGCCACCTCGTCATGCGAATTTCAAAAATTTCATGGTATTCATCTATCCATTTTACAAGGTTGAAGTTGGAGCCATTGTGGCTTACAATTCATTCAGGAACCATTAAATGGTGAGGAAGCTCATTTCAATGAAAGCTCTGGTACAATCATAAGTGTAAACTTTGCTTTTTGTGTGCAGAATATTACTGTGATAAAATGTATAAGGAGATCAGGTGACATGAGTATTTCTTCCACCATTTCTTTGAGCAATATTTTGAAGACGTATAAATTAGTATTGGGGGTACAATAGGTGTACGCTGTGTCTTTGGATATAGAGATAATGCATGAATAGACCATACTGAGAATAAATAATATAACTGGTTCCAATTTTAAATAATTTTTTGAATTGATACATGAAAATATACAGAAAATCTTATATTGATATACAATCATTCATTCCAACCAGTTCCACATTTAATGGTAATATTAGGGTTATGGTTTATCGTGAACAGTGTGTGAGTTTTGCTTCAAAAGTGATTATGGAAATCAATAATAATGTGTTTGGCAAGAAGTCTCATGAAAAGACCAGTCAAGAGACCTGGAGGAATACATGTGTTCTGAAGAAGGAATTGATTGAACGTGAAACAAATGCCTGTAAATTTGTGAAATCGTGGATGAAATATATATACTATGATATATATATATATATATATATATATATATATATATATATATATATATATATATATATATATATATATAACATAGGTGAAATATATGTATGAAAACAGAAATCTAAATAAGATTTGAAGCCCAGAAGGGCATTGGGCCGCTGATTGATATCCATATCTTTGAATTACTTTCTGCAAAGTTGTCTCAGATAAATCCATATACAGGGGCATAGGACCTTGTACCTTGGATGATTGAATGTAGAAGAGAACATCCAGTAAAAAAGGGATAGTCAGTAGTGAAAGCTTAATAAAATAGGTACTTGTCACTTCCTGTTTTTCTGTATGCTTAACAAAACACTTTTGAAATTTTGAGAATATTTGCTAATCTTGATCCCAGAATGTGCCGTTCCCTACTGCCAAACTGCAGAATGTACTCCCTCACCTGGTTGCACGCAAACCGCCCAGTCGCCCAGACTCATCAATAAACTTCCCTCTCTGCCCTCTCCAAGGAAAGTATATAAGCTCTACTTAAGCTGTTCTCAGGGCTCTCTGCTCTGTTCAAGTGAGTTCTGAGCTCAAACATGCTGGACCCCCAGTAAATCCTTTGCTGTTGCATGATAAAGTCTCTTGGTTGTCCCTTCTTCTGACGCTAGCCCGACCTTTACATATGGAGGTTCCACCTAGATAGAGCAGTTGTGGACGAGAGATCCCAAAGGACCCCTCTCAGGTAAGTAAGGCGCCTCTTTCTGGTTTCAGGTTTCAGGTTAGGGCTTGGCAAATTGACTGTCAATGAAGAGTGTGAGCTCTCTCTGACGATGCCTGACAGTCATGTTACAAAACTCAAGCCATGTCTCTGGAGGACACCACAGAGGACTCCGGAAATTGAGGAACAATAGTCTCCTCGACTCAGTGATATTTTGATTCGGATTCGGTATTGCCAGCCCATCGGGTTTTGCTGGCAACTCAGTCCTGGTCTCAGTGTTGGACGTCCATTGCCTGTCTTTATTGTCTTGTCTTGTCTGTGTCCTGTGTCGTTGCTTTCACTGTTTGTGTATCTTTCATTATGGGACAGCGCACTTCAATGCCTTTTTCCCTGACCCTTGATCACTGCACCAAAGTCCGCTTAAGGGCTCAGAATCTTTCTTTTTCAGTTAAGTGCCGGATGTTGCAGATTCTCTGTACCTCAGAATGGCCAACATTTGGAGTTGAATGGCCCCTAGAAGGATCTTTCTACTTCCCACTAATTTAAAAAGTCAGAGATATTGGTTTTTAGCCAGGGCCACATAGCCATCTGGATCAACAGCCATGTATCTTAACTCAGCAGGACCTCTGCAAAGCTCCTCCTCCATTGGTGAAGCCTATCCTTGCCGCTGCCCCTGCTCCAACTTCTTCCCCCAGGAACTCTCAAACACTCTTCTTCTTCTTCTCCTCCACCCTCTGTTCTCCCTGAGTCACCAGATTTTATTCTACTGGACTCTCCTCCCCCTCCTTATCCCCTGCCCTTGTTCCCCAGCCCCCAACACACTCTAAGTGATTCCCCTGCTGCTGACTCAGCCTCTCGTCCATTGCAGGAAGCTAAGCCGGCCCAGCGCCCTACAGATAATTTCCCTGTGGCACACACAGCACCTTCTTCCATGGAGGAAGCTGGCCCAGCTAAAGGAATGCGCTGGCGGCAAAAGATTGAAAACCCTGGAACTCTCGGGATGCTCCCCCTCCTTCCCTAGAGGCCAATGGTTATCGATGGCCATGGGGGAAAAATGCAAGCCTACCAGTATTGGCCTCTCTCCAGACCTATATAACTTAAAAAATTACAATCCCCCTTTTCCGAGGACCCAACACAGCTCTCAGGTGTGGTTGAGTCATTAATGTTTTCACAACAGCCTACTTCAGAAGACTGCCAACAACTCCTAGGAACTCTCTTCATGACAGAGGAACAAAAGGGAATCCTCCAGGAACCTAGAAAAAAATATCCTCGGACCAGATGTTCATCCGACACAACTACCCAACATAATCAAAGCCGGCTTTCCCTTTAACCGACCCAACTGTGACCCCAACACCTTTGAAAGTAGGGAGCTTCTGTCCACTTATAGCTGGGCTCTAATACTGGGTCTCCAAACAGCCGCTAGTGACCAACTAATTTGGCCAAGGTAAGAGAGATTATTCAAGGGCCAGATGAATCTCCCTCTATGTTTCTAGAGAGAATTATGGAGTCATATAGGAGATATATTCCTTTCGATCCTCAGGCAGAGAATCAGAAGGCATCTGTCATGATGGGCAAACTGCAATCGATATTAAAACAAATGTACAAAGCTTAGATTGATTACAAGATATCACTTTGAGAGATTTCGTCAGAGAATCTGAGAAGATATACTATAAGAGAGAAACTGAGGAAGAAAAGGGAGAAAAGTGAGGTTAATGAAGCAAAAGGCAGACTAAGGTGTTGACTAAGGTCCTGGTCACAACAACAAATAGGCCAGAAATTAAGAAACAGGGAGACAAGAAGGGATAAGTTGGCCCACGACAGAGGCCACCCCTGGCCTCAGATCAATGTGCCTACTCTAAAGAAAAAGGACACTGGGTCAAAATTGCCTTAGAAAGTGACAGCCAGGCCAGCCAGCCATTCTGACTCTGGAGGATGACTAAGAAAGTCGGGTCTCATATCTTTTCCCCGAGCTCAGGGAAACTTTTGAAGTGGAGGAGACCCCAGTAAACTGGATACAGGGACAATATACTCAGCCCTTAAAGCCACAATAGGCGCTCTATCTAATAAAAGGTCTCTAGTTCAAAAAACTAATGGCAGTAAATATCGGACTTGGACAACTAAGAGGACCATTGACTTGGGGAAAGGAAAAATCCATCATTTCTCCCTAGTAATCCCAGAATGCCTGGCCCCATTGATGGGCAGAGATCTGCTCACCAAGCTCTGGGCCAAAATAACTTTTAACCCTGAAGGCCCCCAAGTGGAATTTCTAAATCCTTCAGTAGAAATTCCAAGAGTCACGGCTCTAACTATGTCAGTAGAAAATGTACATCAACTCACTCACCATGGTTCAAAGAATCTGCAGGCATTCCTGAAGGATCAAGAACAGAGTTTTCCACTAACCGACTCACAGTGAAGGAAATAACTGAATGGGTAACAAAAGCCTGTCGGGTCCATCAATTAGTTAATGCTTACCCTTCCAAGCTTCCTGCAGGAAAGCACCTACGAGGTACCAAACCAGGACAATTCTGGGAAGTGAACTTTACTTAAATTAAGCCAGCAAGGTATAGACTTAAATATCTCCTAGTCTTTGTAGGTACATTTTAAGGATGGATTGAAGCCTTCCCCTCAAAAATAAAAGAAAAAAGAAAAGAAAAGAAATAGCGCAAATTTTGGTCAAGAAGATCCTAGAAGATATTTTTCCAAGATATGGCCTGCCTAAGTTAAAAGGGTCTGATACTGGACCAGCGTTCGTGGGCCAGATAAGTAAGGGGTTAGCCAAGACCCTGGGGATTAATTGGAAGTTACATTGTGCTTATATACCCCAGAGTTTAGGACAGGTGGAAAGAATGAATATAACCATTAAACAGACCTTAAAAAATTAAGCTTAGAGACCGGAATAAAAGATTGTACTATGCTACTGCCTTATGCACTGTTTCATGAAGGAAATACTCACTCTGTTTTTTGTGTAACCTCACCCCCTATGAAATTCTCTATGGTGCCCCTCCTCCAGGAAGGGACCTAACCCCAACTCTAAGACCTAACGATCCCTTTCACACCCCTTGCTTGACAGATTTAAAGCTCTTGAAAGAACTCAGGGATACCTGTGAAAACGGCTGGCCACTGCCTACCAACCTGGGGACAAGGGGACTCCACATCGATATCAAGTAAGAGACTTTGTCTACGTAAGATGACATCAGGTGTCATCCCTGTAACCCCACTGGAAAGGACCATACCAGGTGGTACTTATAACACCTACAGAAATAACAAAAAGAAAAAAAATTGAAAATAAAGAAAGGAAGAAATTAAAAAAAATAATAATGATAATAAAAAAATGAAAATTAAAATTTAAAGAAATAATACTACTAATAATAAAATAAAATAATTGAAAACATAAAATAAGTTAAAGAACAACTACACCAACAAAAAATAAAAATGAAAGAAAAAGAAAAAAAAAACATAAATGCAGTCATAGATTTCGATTAACTTCTCTTAAAGTAGGTGTTGCTGTGCCCACTGGGCCAAGCTTCTCCTCTCAAAGGTGGGAACCATTAACTGTGCAGCAGCTCTAAGTCCCAGACTGGGTGGGTCTCCAATCCTGAGTGCCTAGGGCCTTCTCTTGTGTTTCCTCAAACCAGGCCCCGCTCACCACAATACTGGCTACACGCCAGTTCTGCTGCTCCTGGGAGCCCTGTTTTCATGAATACCTGGGCACACTCTCCCTGTTTGCCTCCCTCAGCCCCTAAGTTTGTAGAGCTTGGGGCTGAGAACCCTCAGCAAATTTGCTTGCCCTCCAGGAGCCACGCCCCTGGTAGCTGGTGCAAGAGACCTCAGTTGTCTGCACTGGTGGGAGCGGTAGCCGAGAGCTCCTGAACGCAAGTCCAATGCCACTCCTGATTCCCTCGGTCTGGCTATGGAGCTCACAGGAGAGCTAGGAGGGGCCCTTCTGAAAGAGCTGGGAGGGGCTCTTAAGGTTTCTCCACTGTGTGGAGAGAGATGGCTAGGGGATTAAACACCTGTCACAAAGGTTTCAATGAAGATATCTCCTCCACTCGTGATGTCAGTTCTCTGCCATGGTGGTATCTCGTGCAAATGGTGACCGTTCTTTCCCTTTGCCGGGTGACCAATGCAACGGGTGAGTCCTGACTCACTTTCCCAAGCCCCATTTCAGTCCTTTGGCCACTGCCTATGAAGGCTCAGTTGGCTTTTACCTCTGTAAATTCAGAAGGGCCGACCAATTATTTCAGCGGGATCTTTAGTGCTGAGTCATGAGAAGCAGGCGAACTGGAGGTTGAATGCAGCCTATCCGGACTCGGTGTGTGTGTTCTGAGGGGCCCAGATTGTACGCCCCAGATCCACATCAGCTGAGCATTGCCTAGTGATCCTGAGCAAACAGCATTTAGACAGTTTACGGCTCCCTATGCCCGCACATTTGAAGATGTCAGAGACTTGATCTCTCTGCACCTGCCACCATGTTAGATCTCCTCAATGATATTCATGTTACCCTTACAGCTTCCTGGCATAAGCAAGTTCTTGGGATTGTAACACTACTGCTTCTGTTTCCAGTCCAGATTTCTAGAAATGAATCCTTGCCGCCATTGCCTCTGCCTCTGGACCATGCTCACGTTAGCCGCGCTCATGGGTGCTGCGCTCGACTGTGACTATAGCGGAACCACCGCGGCCTCCATTGCTCCTCAGCCCGGTGCCCATCCCCTGGGGCCCAAGCAGCTGCCACCATGGCTCTCCGGACCCCTCCTCCAGAGCACAGGTCCCTTAGCAGGGGAATGCAGAATGACCCCAGAGACAGGCTCTGCCCGAAGGTGCAGCGGCGAACAGGCGACCTAGGGGCTCGAGGCCACGGTCCAGCCTTCAGAGGACAGGACTCGGCCCTTAGCCCAACTCCAACCTCTAGATGCGGAAGCCGGACATTTTAGACAGAGTCATCAAGATAGCCAGCAGAAAGCAAATGGTGGCTCCTGCGGAGTGGATTTTCGGCACAGAAACCACAGCCCAGTGAACAATCCCAGTCCATAAACTCTCCCTGTATATAAAAATATTTTAAAAAAGGGGCGGAAGTAACTGAGCTTTCTTTGCATCAGGTACTTACAATCCACTGCTGATTACACATTCAGGTTCTCTGCCTGGAGTGAAGCGAAAGAGGAAGCAGATGCGCGCAAAGCGCCCATGGCTGTGAGCAGCCAAGCGTCTCTTTTTCCATCTCTTTGTTCTTCCTGCTGCTTGGCAAGTGGTCTACTACAGATTAACGGTAAAAGGAGCTCTAACCAACTGCACGAAATCTCAATTAAAGCCGCTGCACTGAGCACCACACTCAGCATTTCAGCAACCCTTGTACACAGCGGCCATCTTCCCTACCAGGTTTGGTTTTTCGGTTTTCGGTTTTTGTTGGCAGAGTGGCTGCCAGCAGAGAGCGTAAGTTCCCACTGGCGGTGGTGGACAGACGTGTCCTGAAGCCACAGACCACGTCCTTGCAAGGGACTCCTTGGACGATTCGGGGAGGGACGGATGTGTCCTAATTAGGTGACTCTGCTGCCAACCTGACAGGTCTTGCAGGCTACTTATGTCTCTCAGGTTGAATTCACTGTCTGTCTTTGTGGTCTAACCCATCAGGTTTTGCCAGTTACAAGGTTCTAATCTCTCCTTCTGAACTCGTGTTAAACGTTAACTGTGTGTCCGTGTTTGTGTCACGTTTGTATTGTCGTTGTCTCTGTTTGAGTAACTCTCATTACGGGCCAAAGCCATTTCATGCCTCTATCCTTGAAGCCTTTTCTGGTCCCTGGCTCCAACCTGACCCCTTTGCCCACGATCCTATCACTCAAACCTTCTGCACCTCCCCCTCTTCCCTCCATTCTCACTGAGTCACAAGTTTGAAGATCTTAGGGTTGTGAACAAACGGGAGCTGCATGATGGTCTTTGTGTGTCTTTTTGTCTGTGTTTCTGTTAATTGTGATGGCATTGTGTGGACCGATGCAGAGTCCCGTGTTCCAACCTGCCTTAGATGTGTGGAAGTAACTTTAGCTAAATTTTAACCTAATGCTTCTCCTGTGAGGGACCAAAAGTCAATAGAACCGCCAGCTTTTCTGTTCTCACCTTTTACACCTCTCTTAGCTGTGTTTTAAAGAACTTTGATGTACTTTACTCCCCTTTGTTAAGCGAGATTAGGGAAGCACTGTTTTCTTTTCTTTCCATAGTTGGGTTGAGCACGCCAACTGCAGAGGGAAATGCCTGGGGTCTAAGAACTTTGATATCTCGCATAAACTTTTCTCAAAACCCTGTCCTCATTATTAAATTGGCATTAATTGGATTTGGGGATGGGATCCAAACCTTCAGTCATAAATTTTGACACCCCAGAGTGGACTTTAAAGGAGTCCCCACTCTGCCCTCTTGGGGAAGCCTAGAACTCAAAAAACTGCAAGCAGAAAATGAACTATTTGGGAGCTGACTACTGAAAAGTTGGGAGATATAGAATATGCCTGGTGCCTGGGGTCAAACCAAACCAGAGGAACTAATCCTGTAAGTAAAAAGTGAGGCTAAGGGACTCCCAGCAGCTGCCCGAGCCATTTTGCTGTGGGGAACTCCCTTATTCCTTACCTGCACTTTAAGGATTACTCCACCTCTGTTTGCTTAACAAAAGGGAGAATGAATGCAGTAATATGTTGATATTATAGATTGTTTCTTGGGGATGATCTTGGCTGAATGTGTATCTAAAAGATGATTTTTTATTGTAACAATCTGATATCTAAATGGGTTTCTAAAGCATTGCACTATCTTACAGTATAAAGTTGGGTTTAAACAATTGTTTAGTTTGATTTCAGATAGTTCATGCTAGAAACCTTAAATACTTAGGATTAAAAAAAATATTAAAGAGTTTAAATTTTTAACTAGGTAGCCTGAGAAAATTCCACTAGATATACCAGTGCATTAACTTGGGCAAAGAAAATAAATTATGATATGGTATCTGTTCCTCTCAGTGTGTAAGATTTAAAAAAATGGTGCTAAATTAAAAGGTTCGTCTGGCTTATTGAAATGGCATTAATTAGCAACAATCTTGGAAATATTTAAAGCTTAATTTCGGATACCCATGGCAGTGTGTGGTTTTTTAAAAAAAATTTTCAGCCAATTTAATGTAACTTAATACCACTTTTGAAATTTCAGAACAAAGAAAGTGGGTTATTATCTTATAGAAACTTTTTTGTGATGGTGCCATTTATATTATCAAAAAATGATCCAATTTTCAGTTTTGTGTGAGCAAATTTTTCTAGTGTAGAAAAATCTAAAGATATAAAATTTTGAGAATTACATCTTGAACTTGCATCATAATTTTCAACATTCAAACCTGGAAATTATGACATAGCTATAATGCCTTAGGCATGAGGTTTCTGCTCAAAATTCGCGTCTTTCCAGTTTTCGAGACCTCAGTCAGGACTTAAGTTGATATGCAATCAGGAAGAGACAGATAAAAAGGAGTAAAAGTTTATGTGTACCTGAACTCAAACTAGACTCAACGAATAAGTACATTATATGGTATTTACTAATTACTGAATAGTCATCTTTTTTAGGACTCTTGCTTTTTCTTAGATTCTGTATTTTTTTTTTCTTTTTTTGAGCTCATAATCTTTATCCTGCAGATCGGTAAATGTTTTCGGATCAGATCTATTTTTGATCAAATGTGGAGTTTTTAAACATTGCAATGGAGATGTCACCTGAAAAAGCTACAAGGCCTTTACTATTGTGTTATGTGTTACATTTGTGTTATGTGTTGTATGTCGGTATGCCTGTATGTGTGTAAGTCAATATATAATGCAGTGATATGACAATTGATAGATGAGGAGCACTCATGAAAAATTTAAAAATGGATTCAAATATCTTTGATTCACGTGATTCAAATGGTTCAATTCAAATTGGGTAAAAAGATAAAAATAAAGATGTCTTTAAAAATAGGCCTATAAGTTTTCTAGGTGTTCAAAAACGCCCTAGTATAATGTTGATGTCTATAAAATAATCTGCTTAAATTCAGAAATTTACATGTATTGTTTCAAAATGTGAACAGAAAGAGGTTAACAAATGGAAAAGAGAAACTAAAAGGTTCTAGATATAGATTTAATAGAGGGAAAATGTGTTTCTGGATAAGAGAGTCTATATGATTAAGTAATTAAAAGGTTTTTAGTAAATAATAAAAAAGTTTTGTGTAAGTTGGTTATATGTGTAAGTTTTGAGCAAGTAATCTTAAAAAATTAAACAGCTGGTTAAACTAGTACTGTTTTTACAAAATTGTGCCATGTTATTTCTTTAAAAAGCTAAACTTGGTTAATACAAAAACATCAATGTAATTGTGGTGTTAATGTGTTCATATCTTCCAGGTATACAAGTGTGTAAGGTAGAAGCTTCAAAAGAGCATTGTATCAAGCTGGTGTTCTAAGGTTGTATGGTAATTCTAGGCTTAAAAGTAAAACATGTTGGAGATTTATGTCTGTCATTTGTGTTCTATAATTGGACTTCTTTTCAATAAGATATTTACAGTTCCATCATACTTTCTACACTGAGATACAATCTAAATGTATTTTTAAGTTTATGAGAGCCTAAACTCTGAAGGTATTATTGTAAAACACAAAGGTAATTCCCATTCATTTCCATGTGAAAACTGTTTTCTTCTGGCTTCACAAAGGGGTGGCCTGAGGCAAAGACTTTCCTGATATTCAGGGCAACATAACAATAGGTAATCAAAAGGACCAAAGCAGGGTTTCTCCACTGAGACTTTACTGGTCACATTGATATCTGAGTTTTCTGAGATGCTTGCCATTTCCTTCAGGTATCCAAAACATGGCCATGTCACAGAGCTTGGAAGGGGTCCATATCTTGGACACAAAACCATGAGCCTATTCTGGAGAGTGGCCAGAATTCAGGAAGAATACAGGAACGTAGGAAGATAGTAGGTGTTTCCCAGTGATAAGGCAAGCCACAGTCCATTCATGAATTGGGCAGGATGAATGTTGGGAAGTTTTCTCCTTGACAGGACACACCCACTGAGACATTCTCTTTTTTAATGTCTACAACTACGGACACACTGGGATACACAGACATAGAAACACTCACCTTTTCAAAGGACTAACTAGAAACAGTTCACTAGAAACCAAACAAACCACCTTTTCTAACTATTCTCAGGACATGAGAAAAAACCACAAACCCACACCCACACCCACAAAGGCACCTCCTTCCCCATGTTCGTTTGGAGCTATCCAGAGTGTCCTATAACTGGAGCACCATACTATGTTCCCCAGAAATGGCCTGTCCTGTCTCAGATCTGGTCTCCTTGGACAACTCTGTGAAGTTGTCAGGAGCCAGCAGTGAGCCTCTACATGCTTTCTCCGAAAGGGCCCCCCTTCAGAACTTTCCTGACATTTGGCCATCCTCACATAAGTAGGTACCACGAAAGACTGATTCTGTCCTTGGTAAATCCAAACAATTGGAATCACTGGGACTGGGGCTGGGACTGGGTCTGGGTGCCTGGCTTCCTGGAACCCAAATTCGGAAAGTTCCATCAACAAGGATGTGAAGTGAGGTTACTTCCTTCAGGAACTGAATGATGTCACTGCCTTGGCAACCACTTTTTCCTAACATTTGCTTCCTAGGGTCTCATAAGATGGAGGATGCCCCATCTTCCTGTGACACTTTCACAAGTTAGAATGGTTTAAAAACCATAGGCACCTGGGAACACCTGTCTGCACCGGCCTAGTTTGGTCAATCTTCCCTACACTAAGAAGAGAGAGGATGATTCAGAAACATCCTTTCATCCTGACTGGGTTGTTTGCCATGGAAGAATACTTTTGCTCTCTCAGGTCTTTTATTGCTGCCTACATCTTCTCCAGGAATCATTTTTGCATGGACCTTTGATGTTCTCAGCAGTTGGAAGGTCCCCTACATTCCTGTATTGTAAGATCAACTCTGTCCCAGCTCTTCTGTAAAGTGAGATTGAGGGAATTGTGTATAGTTAGAATTAATAACATGTTCGATTTGTATTAGGAATCATTCTGCTGGATGAATAATGGTATTGGAAACCTGCAATATTTATAAGAATTTATAGGTGAATATAAGTATGAAAACAGAAATCTAGGTAAGATTTGAAGCGCTGAGAGGTATTGGGCCCTTGATTGGGATACTTAGCTTTGAATTACATTCTGCACTGAGGTCTGAGATAAATTGATATAGAATGGAATAAAACACTATACCTCAGATGATTGAATGTAGAAGAGAACATCCAGTCAAGAAGTGGTAGTCGGGAGGATTAGGAAGATAGTAAGTTTTGGAAGAAGAGTGAGTCTAGGAGTTGGACCAAGACTTTTTTAGTAATAGGGTTTTTGTTAGAGAATGAATGTAAATGTCAGCATATGTGAAGAATCAGTCACTATGATGAACTGGGAAAAATATGTAGGAAAATAGATATCAATAGTGACATTAAGAAATAAGGCAAAGTATAAAGTGAGTGAGAGGATTAGACATTTTCAACAGGGTTGAGGTTGAATATATAATCTTAGCATGAAACAAATATCTCCTCACCAATAGGATTGACATTTGAGAGCCTTAGGCATCCTGGACATGGATGTTTTTAGTAATTCTTACTCACATTCAATTTAGGCGTTGGTACAAACATAAGTGTGACCTTTGAATTTTTTATCCAGAATATTACTATGATAAAATATATATGTAGATCTGGTGACATGAGTATTTCTCCCACCATTAAAGGGAGCTATATTCTGAAAACTCATAAATTAGTATGTGGAATAAAAATGTTGTACCCTGTGTCTATGAATATAGAGATAATGGATGAATAGTCCATACTGTGAATAAATAATATAACTGGTTTCAACTTTAGAAATTGGAATAAATTGATATCTGAAAATATACAGGAAATCTTATATTGATATAAAATCATTCATTCCAAACAATATACATCTAATGGTAATATTAGTGTTATGGTTTATCATAAAGAGTGTGTGAGTTTTGCTTCAAAATAATTATGGAAATCAAATATAATGCGTTAGGAAGAAGTATCATGAAAAGACCAGTCAAAAAAAAAAGGAGGAATACGTGTGATCTGAAGCAGGAAGTGATTGAAAGTGTACCAAATGCCTTTAAATTTGTGAAATGTGGATGAAATGTATTTTCTAAGTTGTCCATAAATTGAAGAAATAGTAATGTACCAGTGTTGAATAAAAATGAACATTAAAATACACAACATTTCCCATAGGAATCTACTTGCATTGATGTTAAACTGGGTCAGTTACTTTAGAACTATAAGGATTTGTATGCACCTTTCACTGAAGTGAGTGTTCAGTACTAGAAAAAAAATATGTACTTGAGGTGGATGAATATTTCTGAAAATAATCTTGTGAAAATTTGATTATAAAACCACATACATGAACATGAATGAATTTAGGGAGTGTATAATAAGAGACATATATTTCATATTTTGAAAAATCTAGAGAGTGTAGATTTTTCACAAAACACACACAGAGATATTAAAAAGCAGCAATATATATGACAATCGAAATTCATCATGAAATACATATCATACACAGATCCAAAAATATTTATTTTACTGAACATGGATTTATGTACAATATTGATCAACTAGGAAGCTCACCCATAGGTTGACTTCTCAGTTCCAACAGGGTTTTGGAGGAGTGATCTCTTCTCACAATCTTTATCTGCCACGTCAGCCATCTCACAAGAATTTACGTGTGGTACCAGGTAGGATTCTATATGTGCATATAAAAATACATGTGCTAAATAGGCAACAGATAAAGGGAGACAGGAATTCACATATTTGATACCTTTCAAAACACATGGAGAAATATTTCAATTAAAAATTTACCAGATTTATAACACCTACACTTTATCATGCAAAAGGCAAGTCCAACAATACACCATGCCTCCTTTGAACTGCTTGTATTTCTATTCTGCTTGGGTTATTTTTCTCCATCATATTAGGATTAGTGGGCAGACTCTAGTAGGGTATGGGTTGGTGTCAGGTTTCAGTAATTCGAATGGAAAATAGGAAAATGAATCCATTGTGTATGCAAATATGTGCTACAAAAAATCTACCCATTCTCATTCAGAACAATGCCTTGACATTACCTTCAACCGAAGTAAGACACAGTTAGAGGAGATGAATTAGTAAATCGGTGAATACATATCTGGAATAGAAAATGCTCAGGAGATCACAACCTTGGGGGTTGTAGAGGAGTTTTCAAAAGTAAGGGACAGGATGAACACTCCACAATCGTGGAACTTTGTTGGCCTAAAGACTTCTTGAGAAACTGCCCCTGAGGTTGGGCACTTGAAATATATGTTGTTGTCAGGAGCTTTAGCTTTCTTTGTAGTGATACCATCAAAGATGGGTCCGCATTTATGTGACCTGGAGGACTTGGTTTCTTATTATCCAAAGAACATGAGGCAGCAGTGCTGTATTCTCTCTTTGTAGGTAAACTCTGGACACTTGGGGCTAGGTGTCTCCCTTTCTTGACTGTGAAGCCAATTGTTCCTCCTACAATTTTCGTGATGTTTCTTGTTTCTGCACTGGTATTTTGGTATTTGCTTCATGAAATACAAGGAGTTCAACTGGGAAACAGTGCTGGAGGGAGTTATGTCATGTGTAGAGGGTCAGGGTCTGCAGACGAATTCACCAACCAGCCTTCTATCCCACATAGCTTGGCCCCTTGTCCATAACAAACTGATTCTGATCATTGCCCTGAAACCTCTCCATATAACAAGATGCCTTTACATATAAGGGTCTGCTGGCTGCACCATGTCAGCCAAAATCCATTTGGAAGTCAATGGCAGAACCACATGGCTCCACCACAGATGTTTTATCATACACCTGCTCACCACAGCTCTGGGCCCACTTCTCAGCAGGCTACAACTTACTGGCATCTTTGTTCTACACAATTTTTAAGAAAACAAGTCAAACAAGGCACTGTCTGGTACATTCATGATCAGCAAGAAGACTTCCAAAGGTTCTCCAGTGACACCTGGTCATGGGAATTTCAAACATTTTATGGTATTTACTGAGCCATTTTTCAAGGATGACGTTGGAGGCACTGTGGGTTACAATTCATTCAGGAACCATTAAATGTTGAGGAAGCTCATTTCAATGAAAGCTCTACAGAACTCTCACAGGTAAGGCTTCCAAAAGAGTGGCCAAAAGACACATATATTTCATATTTAGTAAAATCTGGACAGTGTGTGTGTATACACACACACACACACACACACACACACACACACACACACACAGAGACATTAAAAACTAGCAATATATATGCCAATCGAAATTAATCGTGAAATATATATCATCCACTTATCCAAAAGTATTCATTCATTTTACTGAACATGGATTTATGTATAAGTTGTTCAACTAGGAAGCCCACCCATAGGTTGAATTTTCAGTTCCAACAGCATTTAGGAGGAGTGATCTCTTCTCACAATTTGTATCTGCCAAGTCAGCCACCTCACAAGAAAATACGTGTGATACAAGGTATGATTCTATATGTGCATTTAAAAATACATGTACTGAATAGGATACAGAGAAATGGGGGAGACAGGAATTCACATATTTGATAAGTGTAAAAACACATGGAGAACTCTTTCAACAAAAAATTGACTAGATTTATAACTCCTACGCTATATAATAGAAAAGGCAAGTTCAACTATACAACACGACTCTTTGATTTGCTTGTATTTCTATTCTGTTTGGGTTATTTTTCTCCATCATGTTAGGATTAGTAGTCAGAGTCTAGTAGGGTATGGGATAGTATCAGGGATTGAGTATTTCGAATGGAAAATTGGAAAATGAATCCAATGTGTATGCAAATATGTGCTACACAAAAATCTTCCCACTCTCATCCAGAACAATGCCTTGATATTACCTTCGCCCCAAATACCACATTTAGAGGAGATGAGTTAGAAAATCTGTGAATACATATCTGGAATTGAATATGCTCCGGAGTTCACAACCTTAGAGGTGGAAGAGGAGTTTCCAAAAGTAAGTGACATGGTAAACACTCCACAAACATGGAGCTCTGCTGGCCCAAAGACTTCTGGAGAAAATGCCTCTGAGGTTGGGCACTTGAAATATACGTTGTCAGGAGATTTAGCTTCTTTGTAGTGAGACCATCAAAGCTGTGTCTACATCTATGTGACCTGGAGGTCATGGTATCTTATTTTCCAATGAACATGAGGCAGCAGTGCTGAATTCTCTCTTTGTAGGTCAACTGTGGCCACTGGTGTCTAAGTGTCTCCTCGTGTGGACTGTGAAGCCATTTGGTCATCCTCCAATTTTCGTGGTTTTTCTTCCTGATGCACTGGGAGTTCGGTAATTGCTTCACGAAATACAAGGAGTTCAACTGGGACACAGTGCTGGATGGAGTTTTGTCACGTGTGGTGGGACAGGGTCTGTAGGATTATGCACCAACCAGGCTTCTGTCCAACATAGCTTGCCCCCTTTACCAAAGCAACCTGATTCTGAACATTGCCCTGAAACCTATGCATACAACATGATGCCTTTACATATAAGGGTCTGCTGACTGCACAATGTTAGTCGAAGTCATTTGGAAGCCAATGGTAGATCCACATAAAACTACCATAGCTGTTTTATTTCACACCTGGCCACCTTTGTTCTAGGACCACTACTCAGCAGGGTCCAACTAACTGGCATCTCTGATCTTCACAATTTTCGTGAAACCCAGTCAATCAAGGCACTGTCTGGTACACTCATGATCAGCAACAGGATATCCAATGGTTCTCCAGTGCCACCTGGTCATGGGAATTACAAAAAGTTCATGTTATATATTGAGCCACATTTCAAGAATGAAGTTGGAGGCACTGAGTTTTTCAATTAATTCAATAACCATCAAATGGTGAGGAAGCTAATTTCAATGAAAGCTCTGGAGGACTATCACAGGAGAGGCTTCCCAAAGAGTGGCCAAAAGTTCACATGAACCCAGGCCCATTGAGGTCTACAATGTGAAGTCCATGTGTGTTTTGACTCTCAACTATGGCTGTCAAATCTTTCACAATAAAATCATGTGATATCCTGGCTGAGATTCCCAGTGCTCTGTGGAAAGCCACTCTGGGCCTAGATCTCAGTTTCCAAGGGCCAATCTTATGTGTGGCCTCCTAATATGCCAACACAATTCATGGCAATACTTCTTTGAGGTCAATTCCAGAACTCAGTCTTTATGGGGAATCACACCAGAGTTCAAGCCCAAGTGGACCCAGTCATCTCTTCCTACCACCACACAAATGACCACAATTAAAACCAAAAAACTCCCACATTGCCCTCATCTTCTTATATATAGACACTCATCATAACCTCTGGCTGGAGGTTTCCTTGAGGGGTGCAGCCCAAGGCAGTGTACAAAATAAGCTCCCGTGCCCCTCATTTGCCTAAAGTCATGGTGGCCTGGACATGCTTCCTGTGAACCATGAGTGATCAAATAGGCCTGCCATTAATACTGCTCCGCTTCTCCAATTTGAGGCCTACTGACTGTGCGTTTTAGATTCTTTATGTGAATTAATGTCATGAGAAAACCCAAGCAACTATGAGCTAGCCTCTGTAGGATTTAAAGAATTCACTTGACCCAAAGGATCTCTATTCTCACTTAATTGAGATCAGGAACCTTACAGAGGAAGTCAAGAGACTCTATCCACAATGACTGTTCTTTTAGCCATTTTGGTTTTGGATGCACACATAGCAGGAGTTGGCCATCCATAAGGCAAGCGGCAGTCCATTCATAAATTTGGTAGAATGAATGCTGGGGAGCTTTCTCATAGACAGGACACATCCACTGATGCATTATCTTTTCTAATGTCTACAACCACGGACAGTGAATTACAGACATAGAAACACTCACATTGTCAAAAGACTTACTAGAAATAGTTCACTCCAAACCAAACAAACCGCCTTTCCTACCTATTCTCAGAACATGAGACAAAACCACAAACTCATACCCAAACCCACAAAGGCACCTCCTTCCCACAAGTAGGTCTGTGACTATTCGGAGTGTCCTCTGACTGGAGGGCCATACAATGTTCCTCCAAAATAGCCTGTCCTGTCTCAGATCTTGTGTCTTTGGCCAACTTTCTGAAGTTGTCAGGAGTCAGCGGTGAGGCACTACCTTCTTTCTCAGAAAAGGCCCCTCTTCAGAGCTTTTCTGCCATTTCGACATCCTAACATCAGTAGTTAGCAAGAAAGAATGACCCTGTCCTCGGGAAATCCAAAAAGTGAGAACACTGGGACTGGGACTAAATCTGGCACTGTTTAACTGGCTTCCTGGATCCCAAGATCAGAGAGTTCCATCACAAAGGAAGTGAGGTGAGGTCACTTCCTTCAGGAACAGAATGCGTTCACTGCCTTGGCAACCATTTTGTCTTAACAGTTGCTTCCAAGGGTCCCATGAGATGGAGGCTGCCCCTGGTTCCTGTGACACATTCACAAGTTAGAATGGTATATAAACCATAGGCACCTGGGAACAACTCTCCACACAGGTCTCATTTGGTCCATCTTCTCTACAATAAGAACAGAGAGGCTGATTCAGACACAACCCTTCATCCTGACCAGGTTGTTCGCCATGGAAGATGACTTTTGCTCAATCAGGTCCTTCAAAGCTGCCTACATCTTCTTCAGGGATCATTTTTGCATGGATCTTTGAGGTTCTCAGCAGGTGGAAGATCCCCTACATTCCTGGATTGTAAGACCAACTCTGTCCCTGCTCTTCTGTAAAGTTAGATTGAGGTAACAGTATATGGTTAGGGTTGATAACATGTTAGATTTGGGTTAGGAATCATTCTGCTGCATGAATAATGGTATTGGGGGATGCCACCGAGGACTCGAGAAATCGAGGAACAATTGTCTCCTCGACTCAGTGATTTTTTGTTTCAGATTCGGTATTGCCAGCCCATAGGGTTTTGCCTGCTATGCAGTCCTGGTCTCAGTTTTGGACGTCCATTGCCTGTCTTTATTGTCTTGTCTTGTCTGTGTTGTGTGTTGTTGCATTCACTGTTTGTGTATCTTTCAATATGGGAAAGAGCACTTCAATGTCTCTGTCCCTGACCCTTGATCACTGGACCAAAGTTCGCTTAAGGGCTCAGAATCTTTCTTTTTCAGTAAAACTCCAGACTTGCCAGACTGTCTGTGCCTCAGAATGTTTCACCTTTCAAGTCGGATTGCCCCTAGAAGCATCTTTCTTCTTTCCACTAATTTAAAAAGTCAGAGATATTGTCTTTCAGCTGCGCACACATAGCCATCCTGATCAACAGCCATGTATCTTAACTTTGCAGGACCTCTGCAAGTCTCCTCCTCCATGGGTGAAGCCTTTCCTTGTCCCTTTCCCTGCTCGTACTGCTTCCCCCATGATCTCTCAAACCCTCTGCTTCTCCTCCTCCACCACCCTCTGTTCTCCCTGAGTCACAAGATTTGACTCTACTGGACTCTCATCCCCCTCCTTATACCCTGCCCTCATCCCCCCACCACCAACCCCCTCTAAGTTATTCCCCTGCAGCTGACTCAGCCTCTCCGCCATTGGAGGAAGCTAAGCTGGCCCTACGCCCTCCAGATAACTCCCCCACAGCACACACAGCCCCACCTCCCCAGGAGGAAGCTGGCCCGGCTAAGGGAACTCGCTGGCTTCGAATGATTGAAAACCCTGGAACTCCCGTGATGCTTTCAGAACATGAGAGAAAACCACAAACTCACACCCACACCCACAAAGACACCTCCTTCCCACAAGTAGGTCTGTGACTATCCGGAGTGTCCTGTGACTGGAGGGCCATACAATGTTCCCCCAAAATGGCCTGTGTGTCTCAGATCTTGTGTCTTTGGTCACCTCTCTGAAGTTGTCAGGAGCCAGCAGTGAGGCACTACCTTCTTTCTCTGGAAAGGCCCTTCTTCAGAGCTTTCCTGTTATTTGGCCATCCTAACATCAGTAGTTAGCAGGAAAGAATGACTCTGTCCTCGGGAAATCCAAAAAGTGAAAACACTGAGACTGGGACTAGGACTGGCACTGTTTAAGTGGCTTCCTGGATCCCAAGTTCAGAGAGTTCCATCACCAAGGAAGTGAGGTTAGGTCACTTCCTTCAGGAACAGAATGATTTCACTGCCTTGGCAACCATTTTGTCCTAACAGTTGCTTCCAAGAATCCCATGAGATGGAGGCCATGCGTGTTTTGAATCTTAATTATGGCTGCCAAGTCTTTAAGAATAAAAGCATATAATATCCTGGCTGAGATTCCCAGTGTCCTGTGGAAAGCCACCCTCGAACTAGATCTCAGTTTCCTAGGGCGACTCTCATGCGTGGCCTCTTAAATCCCAACACAATTCATGGCAATACTCCTCTAAGGTCAGTTCCAGAACTCAGTCTCTAAGGGGAATCACAGCAAGTTCAAGCCCAGGTGGACCCAGTCATCTCTTCCAACTGCCACACAAATGACCACAAATAAAATCAAAACACTCCCACATGGCCCTCATGTTCTGCCATATAGACACTCATCATAAACTCTGGCTGGAGGTTTACATGAGGGGCGCAGCCCAAGTCAGTATCCAAAATAAGCTCCCCAGCCCCTCATTTGCCTAAAGTCTGGGTGGCCGGGACACCCTTCTTGTGAACCAGGAATGATCAAATAGGCCTGCCGTTAATACTGCTCTGCTTCTCCAAATTGAGGACTACCTACCTTGGGGATTAGATTGTTAATGTCAATTGGTGTCATGAGAAAGCCCTAGCAGCTATGGGCTGGCCTCTGCAGGGCTTGGAAGAACTCATTTGACCCAAAGATTCCTATTCTCACTTGATGGAAGTCAGGAACCTTACAGAGGAATGCGAGATACTTCACCCACAGTGACTGCTCTTTTGGCCATTTTGGTTTTGGATGCGCACATAAAATCTTTCTTTAGATCCATCAGGTGCTGAGAATCTAAGCCATAGCCTCACACACGCCAAGAGGCTGATTCAGACACATCCCTCTCAAAAGCAATTAAGCAAAGAGCCACAGATGTTGCCCATTCATTTCCATTTGAAAACTCTTTCTTCAGGCTTTCTAAAGGGTTGGCCTGAGGCAAAGACCTTACTGAAATTCAGGGCAACAGAACAATAGGTAATTAGAAGGAACAAACCAGGGTTTCTTCACTGAGAAATGTAAAATCCATTGGTGTGCCACTACCTGCTTTCTCAGGAAAGGCCCCTATTCAGAGCATCCCTGGCATTTGGCCATCCTCACATCTGTAGGTACCAAGATAGCTTGACTCTGTCCTTGGTAAATCCAACAAGTGAGACCAATTGGAGTGGAACTGGGACTGGCTCTGTGTGCCTGGCTTCCTGGATCCCACATTCCATCACCAAGGAAGTGAGGTCAGGTCACTTCCTTCAGGAACTGAATGAGGTCACTGCCTTGGCAACCATTTTGTCCTAACAGTTGCTTCCAAGGGTCCCTTTAGATGGAGGCTGCCCCTGCTTACTGTGACACATTCACAAGTTAGAATGGTATATCAACCATAGGCACCCGGGAACAGCTTTCCACACAGGTCTCATTTTTCCATCTTTTCTACATTAAGAATAGAGAGGCTGATTCAGACACAACCCTTCATCATGACCAGGTTGTTCGCCATGGAAGATGACTTTTTCTCAATCCGGTCCTTCAGAGGTGCCTACATCTTCTTCAGGGATCATTACTGCATATACCTTTGAGGTTCTCAGCAGGTGGAAGATCCCCTACATCCCTGTATTGTAAGACCAACTCTGTCCCTGCTCTTCTCTAAAGTTAGATTGAGGTAACAGTGTATGGTTAGGATTGATAACATATTCGATTCGGGGTTAGGAATCATTCTGCTGAATGAATAATGGTATTGGGAACCTGCAATATGTATAAGAATGTACAGGGGAAATATATGTATGAAAACAGAAATCTAAGTAACATTTGAAGCCCAGAAGGGCATTGGGCCCTTGATTGGGATACTTAGGTTTGAATAAATCGATATACAATGGCATAGGACCTTGTACCTTGGAAAATTGAATGTAGAAGAGAACATCCAGTCCAAAAGGATAGTCGGTAGTGAAAGGTTATTAAAATAGTTAATTGTCACTTCCTGTTTCTCTGTATGCTTAACAAAACACTGTTGAAATCTTGAGAACTGTTTGCTAATCTTGTTCCCAGAATGTACTGTCCCCAACTGCCAAACTGTAGAATATGCTCCCTCACCAGGTTGCATGTAAACCGCCCACTCGCCCTTACCCATCAGTATACTTCCTCCCTGCCCTCTCAAGGAAAGTAAATAATCCCTGCTTAAACTGTTGTCAGGGCTCTCTGCTCTATTCAAGTGAGCTCTGAGCCCCAGCATGCTGGACCCCAAATAAACCCTTTGCTGTTGCATGAGACAGTCTCTTGGTGATCTCTTCCTCTGACACTCGCCGGACCTTTACATATTGACGTTCCACCGAGTTCCATCACTGGCGGACGAGAGACCCCAAAGGGCTCCTCTCGGAGCAAGTAAGGCACCTCTTTCTGGTTTCAGGATTCATGTTAGGGCTTGGCAATATCGCTTGCGATGAAGAGCCTGAGTTCTCTCCGACTTTGGCTGAGAGACCTCTCACAGAGACACAGGGCACCTCCCTGGGGGACGCCGCAGAGGACTCAGGAAATCAAGGAACAATTGTCTCCTCGATTCAGTGATATTTTGTTTCGGATTCGGTATTGCCATTCCATCGGGTTTTGCTGTCTACTGATTCCTGGTCTCAGTGATGTACGTCCATTGCCTGTCTTTATGGTCTTGTTATATCTGTGTCGTGTGTCGTTGCATTTAGTTTGTGTATCGTTCATCATGGGACAGAGCACTTCAATGCCTCTGTCCCTGACCCTTGATCACTGGACCAAAATTCGGTTAAGGGCTCAGAATCTTTCTTTTTTTAGTAAAACGCTAGACCTGGCAGACTCTCTGTGCCTCAGAATGGCCCACCTTTAGAGTCGTATGGCCCCTAGAAGGATCTTTCTATTTACCACTAATTTAAGAAGTCAGAGATATTGTCTTTCAGCAGGGGCCACATAGTCATCCAGATCAACAGCCATATATCTTAACTTTTCAGGACCTCTGCAAATCTCCTCCTCCATGGGTGAAGCCTTTTTTTGCCCTTGCCTCTGCTCCTACTCCTTCCCCCATGATCTCTCAAACCCTCTCCTCCTCCTCCTCCTGCAAACTCTGTTCTTCCTGAGTCACAAGATTTGACTCTACTGGACTCTTCTCCCCCTCCTTATCCGCTGCACTCGTCCTCTAACCCACAACACCCTCTAAGTGATTCCCGTGCTGCTGACTCAGCCTCTCTACCATTGGAGGAAGCTAAGCGGGTAATAGGGTCTGATAATGAACCCGTGTTCATGGTCCAGGTAAGTCAGGGGTTAGCCAGGAAACAGGGGATTAATTGGAAGTTATATTGTGCTTATAGACCCCAGAGTTCAGGACAGGTAGAAAGAATGAATAGAACCATTAAAGAGATTTAACGAAATTAAGCATAGAGACCAACATAAAAGATTGTATTATGCTCTTGCCTTATGCAATGTTTCATGCAAGAAATACTCCCTCTCTTTCTTTGAGTAACCTTACCCCCTGTGAAATTCTCTATGGTGGCCCTCCTCCAATAAGGGACCTAATCCCAACTTTAAGACCTAACCATCACTTTTATACCCCCTTGCTTGACAGACGTAAAGCTCTTAAAAGAACTCAGTGATACCTGTGAAAAAAGCTGGCCACTGCCTACCAAACTGGAAATGAGGGGACTCCACATCAATATCAAATAAGAGGGTTCATCTACTTAAGACGACATCAGGTGTCATCCCTGGAACCCCGCTGGAAAGGACCATACCAGGTGCTACTTATAACACCTACAGTGGTAAAGGTAGACAGAATCACTTCCTGGATCCATGCCTCTCATCCCAAGCCTGTGCCCTGTCCAGACTCTGGCTGGAAACTGGAAAAGACTGGTAATACTTTCAAATTGCATATTCGCCATGTGGATAAGGTTATAGACTCTCCCCTTGGCCACAAGTAGTCTTAACCGTCATCAGCCCATTCAGCAGCAATGGCTGATCACAAATTCTACTGGAAAAGAAGTATAATCAATCTCACAAAGAGTCAACTTAGGGACCTGGTGGCCATCTCTCCACCCAGACATTTGTCAGATGGCTATATGTCATTCCTATTGAGATAACCCTGATGAAGAGGATCCAAATAAAATTCCATTAAATCCCTTCTGTATCATAGATAATGGAAACAAACATTATGGATGTAGGGACACGCGAACCAGATGCAGGTTGGCTAGGCTAGATTACTATGGTTGCCTGGCAGACTATCAAAAACACAAAACGTCACGGATGGGTGGGGAAAAAGCTGACTTCTTCTGTATGTCATCGGGATGTGAGCATACAGGGGCTGCCTGATGGAATCCAAACTCCTCATCAAACTCAGTACACAGCATTGGCCATATTACCAATTAGATAACCAAAACCGATGGCCCCCAGAGGGGTCTCTAGATCCTCAAATTCTGGGTGACCTTTTTAACTTCTGCAAGTGCTCAAAAGTGTGAAAGGAGATTCCCCTATGTGGAAGCCTTTTCCCTCCCTCACTCACATCCTGAACTATGCTTCTCCAATAGATCCTCACTCTCAGCCTTCTGCTCCAGACTCTCTGCTGTCACTCCCACCTCAGAAACCTGATTTCTCTCGTCGAATTACTAGATCAAAACCCCCTAACTTCGCCGGTTCTCAGGTAGCAGGTACTAAGGCACCACTGTACCCACTCACTCCTCTCTTCTCCTGTCAGTGCCTGCACCGGGTCCCACCAGGACCTCTTACTAGCTAACCCAAAGCTCAAACCAGCTGAGGAGAGCCCTCAGACCCCTATTCAAGATGTAATAAAAATGGCCTTTAAAGTTGCTTTGTCATCACTGAAAACAGTTTACTAAGAATTTGAAGTGTCTCACAGGGTTTTGGGATACTCACTCCCATCTTCCCCTCTACTCTACCTGTTCTACTGCTCATGTTTTTGTTGCTAAGAAATCCCAAACCCCTTTCCCATTATTCTTGTACATCTCTCCTTCCTCATTCTCAGATCCTCGGAGCTGCTCTCAGCCCCACCTTCCCCGTGTTTCCCCTCTGTGCCAGGCCCACAGAAAAGTATTAACTGACCTTCTCCAGAAGTCTTCACCATGGCTGACTTTAGAACTTTCAGCAAAAGCTCCATATAAAAGAGTTCAATGTAGATAAACTTTCACTTTTTGTATTGCCCTGTTCTACTTGGCCACTGGCTAAAAAACTCAGCACTTCTAAGCTAGACAACCCCTTACTAGTTTTCCCCAAAATATGTGAACAATGCCTCTGGCCTTGAGCTGGCGCTTCACAGAGATGCCTACATTTCTAAGATTAAGAAGTTACCAACTAGGCTCCTTGGTAACAGCTGGCAGGGGGGAAAAAGAAAGGGAAGAAAAAGCTCTCACCCTCCCAGGCGTCCTTTAAAAGTAAACTTGCACAGAATAGAGAAAAAAACAGAAACAAAATTTGCTTTTTGTTAACTTCTGCAAACTGTGAACTTCTGAGCCCCTTCCCTTACATGTTGGGTACAAAATTCTGAAACTATCTAAACTTGGGGTTCAGGGGATGAATTGATTACAACAGAAGCAATGCCCTCTGAATCCGGTTGCACCCAATTAGGACTGTTTCCCTGTTTTTGGTGCTATCTTAGGTTGCCTTGCCTCGTCCGTCCCTACAACAGTATTATTCTATATACTTAAATATTGTTTATGTTTTCATGAAATGGTCAACAGATATGATTAATTATGTAATGGTGCAGATGTTTCCCAGAGTGCACTATCATAACACAGGTTCATTTGAAATCAAATAGGGGGAGCATAGAACCCGGTTCCCCTGGGAACATATACCCTCACTTTAGCCATCCTATTAGGAATAGGAGTTGCTGCAGGGGTGGGCACAGGAACCACTGCCCTGGTCCATGGGACACAACAAATGACCCAATTAGAAGCAGCAATAGACCAAAACTAAGATATTAGAAACCTCCATCAGAGCTTTGCAGGAATCTTTTACCTGTCTCTCTGAACTTATTTTACAGAACAGTCGGGGGTTGGACCTCCATTTCATGAGAGAAGGAGGCCTTTGTGCTGCATTGAGGGAAGAATGTTGTTTCTATGCCGACAATACTGGAGTTGTAAAAAAGTCTATGAGTAAATTAAAAAGACAACTTGAAGAGAAACAACCAGAGATAGAGGCCCAAAAATGGTTGTTTGAGTCTTGGTTCACACAGTCTTCATGGTTAACTATGCTTTTATCAACCCTGGCCGGTCCAATAATACTCTTCATATTGTTGCTAACTATAAAACCATGTTTGCTCAACCGTGTAATTTCTTTTCTCCAAGCTCAAATTGGACAAGTTAAACTTATGTCAATACCCCACTAGCAGACATAGAATGTACACCCAAAAATGATCACTTTTATGACTAAAAGTAGCCAGAAGAAGAAGTGGAGAATAAAAGGTTAATAAAATTAGTACTTGTCACTTCCTGTTTTTCTGTATGCTTAACAAAACACTGTTGAAATATTGACAACTGTTTGCTAATCTTGTTCCCAGAATGTGCTGTCCCCAACTGCCAAATTGTAGAATGTACTCCCTCACCAGTTGCATGAAAACTGCCCACTCGCCCTGACCCATCAATAAACTTTCCTCCCTGCCCTCTCCAAGGAAAGTATATAAGATTTGCTTAAGCTGTTCTCAGGGCTCTCTGCTCTATTCAAGTGAGCACTGAGCCCCAGCATGCTGGACCCCCAATAAACCCTTAGATGTTGCATGAGACAGTCTCTTGGTGGTATCTTCCTCTGCCGCTCACCCGACATTTATTGGATGATTGAATGTAGAAGAGAACATCCTGTCAAAAAGGTATAGTTCGTAGGATTAGGAAGATAGTTGGTAGGTTTAGGAAGAAGCGTGAGTATAGGATTTGGAAAAAAAGTTCTTTAGCAATAGGGTTTCAGTTAGAGAGTGAAGTTAAATGTCAGCACACGTGAAGAGTCAGTCACAATGACAAACTGGACAAAATATGTAGGAAAGCAGATATCAATGGAAACATTACAAAATCAGGCAAAGTATAAAGTGATTGACAGGATTAGAGATTTTCAAGAGGGTTGAGTTTGAATATATAATCTTGGGAAGAAACAAATATGTAGTCACCAATAGGATTGATATTTGAGAGCACTAGGCAACCTAGACATGGAAGTTTTTAGTTATACATGTTCACTTTACATTGTGGCTTTGGTACAATCATAAGCATGACATTTGCATTTTGTGTCCAGAATATTACTGTGATTAAATGTATATTTAGATCAGGGGCGATGAGTATTTCTTCCACCATATCTGGGAGCAATATTTGAAGACGTATAAATTCATATTGGGGAAACAAAGAGGTGTACCCTGTGACTATGAATATAGAGAAAATGCATGAGTAGACATTACTGTGAATATATAATGTAACTGGTTCCACTTTTAATAATGATTTGAATTGATATCTGAAAACTTATAAGAAATCTTATATTGATATACAATCATTCATTCCAACCTGTTACACAAATAATGGTAATATTAGGGTTATGGTTTATCATGAAGAATGTGTGAGTTTTGCTACAAAAGTGATTATGGAAATCAAAAATAATATGTGTGGAAATAAGTCTCATGAAAAGACAAGCCAAGAAAGATGGAGGAATACATGTGTTCTGAAGCAGGAAGTGATTGAAAGTGAAAAAAATTGTCTATAAATTTTCTAACTTGTGCTTGAAATATATATATCCTATGATATGTATGAACTGAAGAAATAGTAATGTACCAGTGTTGAATAAAAATGAATGTTAAACTACACATCATGTCCCATCGGAATCTACTTGCATTGATGTTAAACTTACTGTAGAAATATTAGGATTTGTATGCACCATTCACTGAAATTAGTTTTCAAAAATAGGAAACAAATATGTATTTCAGGTGGATGAATATTTCTGAGAATAATTTTGTGAAAAGTTGATTATAAATCCACATACAAGAATATGAATGAATTTAGGGAGTGTATAGTAAAACCCATTTTTCATAATTTGAAAAATCTGGAGAGTATTATATATATATATATATATATATATATATATATATATATATATATATATATATATATACAGAGAGACATTAAAAATAGCAATATATATTCCAATGGACAATCACCATGAAATATACATCATCCACAGATGCAAAAATATTCATTTTGCTGAACATGGGTTTATGTATAATGTTGTTAAACCAGGAAGTTCACCCATAGTTTGAATTTTCAGTTCAAACAGCATTTAGGAGGAGTGATCTCTTCTCACAATTTGTACCTGCAAAGTCAGCCAGCTGAAAAGAATGTACATGTGATACCAGGTAGGATTCTATATGTGCATATAAAATTGCATGTGCTTAACAGGCTACAGAGAAATGGAGACAGGAATTTACATATTTTTTAACTTTACATACACATGGTGAACTATTTCAACAAATAATTGACTAGATTTATAACTCCTACCCTATATAACACAAAAGGCAAGTGCAAAAATACAACATGCCTCCTCTGAACTGCTTGCATTTCTATTCTGTTTTGGTTAATTTTCTCCATCATATTAGAATTAGTAGTCAGAGATTATTAGGTAATGGGTTTGTGTCAGGGTTTCAGTATTTAGAATGGAAAATTGGAAAATGAATCCAACGTGTATGTTAATATGTGCTACCAAAAATCTTCCCACTCTCATCCAGAACAACGCCTTGACATTACCATCAATCCCAAGTAAGACACAATTAGAGAAAAGTTAGAAAATCTGTGAATATATTTATGGAATGGAAAATGCTGAGGATTTCACAACCTTGGAGGTGGTAGAGGAGTCTCCAAAAGTAAGGGACAGGGTAAACACTCCACAAACATGGAGTGCTGCTGGCCTAAAGTCTTCTAGAGAAACTGCATCTGAGGGTGGGTACTTGAAATATATGTTGTTGTCAGGAGCTTTAGCTTCCTTTGTAGTGAGACCAACAAAGCTGTGTCTGCATCTATGTGACCTGGAGGACATGGTATGTTATTTTCCAATGAACCTGAGGCAGCAGTGCTGAATTCTCTCTTTGTGGCCAGTGGGGGCTAAGTGTTTCCCCGTGTGGACTATGAAGCCATTTGGTCATCCTCCACTTTTCCTGGTTTTTTTTTTTTTGCTGCTGCACTGGGAGTTAAGTATTTTCTTCATGAAATACAAGGAGTTCAACTGGCACACAGTGCTGGAGGGAGTTCTGTCACTTGTGGTGGATCAGGGTATGCAGGAGAAAGCACAAACCAGGCTTCTATCACACATAGCAACCTGAACCACCTTGAACATAGCAACCTGATTCTGAACATTGCCCTGAAAACTCTCCATATAACAAGATGCCTTTGCATAGAAGGGTCAGCTAGCTGCACCATGTCAGTCAAAAGCCATTTGGAAGCCAATGGCAGATCCACATGGCCCCACCACAGATGTTTTACCACACTCCTACCCACCAATTCTCTAGGCCCACTAGTCAACAGGCTCCAAGTTACTGACATCTCTCTTCTTCACCATTTTCATGAAACCCAGTCAATCTAGGCACTGTCTGGTATACTCATGATCAGAAACAGGACATCCAAAGTTTCTCCAGTGCCACCTGTGTATGGGAATTTCAAAAATTTCAAGGTATTTATCTAACCATTTTTCAAGGATGAAGTTGGAGGCACTGTGGGGTTCAATTCATTCAGGAACCATTAAATGGTGAGGAAGCTCATTTCAATGAAATCTCTGGAGAACTCTCACAGGCAAGGCTTCCCAAAGAGTTCCAAAAGGTCACATGAAGCCAGGCACATTGAGGTCTACTATGTGAGGTCCATGTGTGTTTTGGGGTGTGTTTAAGGCTGCCAAGTCTTTAAGAATAAAATCATATAATATCCTGGCAGAGATTCCCAGTGTCCTGTGGAAAGCTACCCTCGAACTAGATCTCAGTTTCCAAGGGCGACTCTCATGCGTGCCCTCTTAAATCCCAACACAATTCATGGCAATACTCCTCTGAGGTCAGTTCCAGAACTCAGTCTCTAAGGGGAATCAGAGCAAGCCCAGGTGGACGCAGTCATCTCTTCCAACTGCCACACAAATGACCACAAATAAAATCAAAACACTCCCACATGGCCCTCATGTTCTGCCATATAGACACTCATCATAAACTCTGGCTGGAGGTTTACATGAGGGGCGCAGCCCAAGTCAGTATCCAAAATAAGCTCCCCAGCCCCTCATTTGCCTAACATCTAGGTGGCCTGGACACCCTTCCTGTGAACCAGGAATGATCAAATAGGCCTGCCGTTAATACTGCTCTGCTTCTCCAAATTGAGGACTACCTACCGTGGGGATTAGATTCTGTATGTGAATTGGTGTCATGAGAAAACCCTAGCAGCTATGGGCTAGCCTCTGCAGGGCTTGGAAGAACTCATTTGACCCAAAGATCCCTAATCTCACTTGATGAAAGTCAGGAACCTTACAGAGAAATGCGAGATACTTCATCCACAGTGACTGCTCTTTTGGCCATTTTGGTTTCGGATGCGCACATGGGATCTTTCTTTAGATCCATCAGGTGCTGAGAATCTAAGCCACAGCCTCACACAGGGCCAAGAGGCTGATTCAGACACATCCCTTTCCAAAGAAATTAAGCAAAGAGCCACAGATGATGCCCATTCATTTTCTTTTTTTTTAATTAATTTTTATTGTAGGTTGTTCAAAACATTACATAGTTCTTGATATATCATATTTCACACTTTGATTCAAGTGGGATATGAGCTCCCATTTTTACCCCATATACAGATTGCAGAATCACTTCAGTTGCACAACCATTGATTTACATATTGCCATTCTGGAGCCCATTCATTTTCATTTGAAAACTTTTTCATCAGGCTTCATAAAGGGTTGGCCTGAGGCAAAGACCTTACTGACATTCAGGGCAACAGAACAATAGGTAATTAGAAGGCACAAACCAGGGTTTCTTCACTGAGACTTTTCAAAATCCAGTGGTGTGCCACTACCTGCTTTCTCAGAAAAGGCCCCTCTTCAGAGCTTTCCTTCCGTTTGGCCATCCTCACATCTCTAGGTACCAAGATAGCCTGACTCAGCTTTGGTAAATCCAAACAAGTGAGACCACTGGGAGTGGAACTGGGACTGGCTCTGTGTGCCTGGCTTCCTGGATCCCACATTCCATCACCAAGGAAGTGAGGTCAGGTCACTTCCTTCAGGAACCGAATGAGGTCACTGCCTTGGCAACCACTTTGTCCTCACAGTTGCTTCCAAGGGTCTCATGAGATGGAGGCTTCCCCTACGTCCTGTGACACTTTCACAAGTTAGAATGGTATATCAACCATAGGCAACCGGAATCAGCTCTCCACACAGGCCTCCTTTGGTCCATCTTCTCTACATTAAGAAGAGAGAGGCTGATTCAGACACAACCCTTCATCCTGACCAGGTTGTTTGCCATGGAAGATGACTTTTGGTCTCTCAGGTCCTTCATAGCTGCCTACATCTTGGACCTTTGAGGTTCTCAGCAGGTAGAAGATCGCCTACATTCCAGTATTATAAGACCAACTCTGTCCCTGCTCTTCTGTAAAGTAAGACTGAGGTAACACTGTATAATTAGGGTTAATAACAGGTTCGATTTGGGTTAGGGATCATTTTGCTGGATGAATAATGGTATTGGGAACCTGCAATATTGATAAGAATATAGAGGTGAAATGTACTCATGAAAACAGAAGTCTAAGTAAGATTTGATGCCCAGAAGGGTATTGGGCCCTTGATTGGGTTACTTACCATTGAATTACGTTCTGCATAGATGTCTCAGATAAATCCATATACAATGGCATAGGACCTTGTACCTTGGATGACTAAATGTCGAAGAGAACATCCAGTCAAAAAGGGATAGTCGGTAGGATTAGGAAGATAGTAGGTAGGTTTAGGAAGAAGAGTGAGTGTAGGATTTGGAACACATGTTATTTAGCAATAGTTACAGAATGAATTTAAATGTCAGCACATGTGAAGAGTCAATCACAATGATGAACTTGGGAAAATATTTAGGTAAGCAGATATCAATAGAGACATTATGAAATGAAGCAAAGTATAAAGTGAGAGATAGGCTTAGATATTTTCAACAGGGTTGATTTTGAATATATAATCTTAGGAAGAAACAAATATGTAGTCACCAATAGGTTTGTCATTTGAGAGCATTAGGCAACTTGGACATGGATGTTTTTAGTAATCTATGTTCACTTTCCATTTAGGCTTTGGTACAATAAAAAATGTGAACTTTGAATTTTGTGTCCAGAATATTTTTGTGATTAAATGTACATGTAGATCTGGTGACATGAGTATTTCTTCCACGATTTCTGGGAGCAATATTGACTGACTACTACTGACTGATAGGTATAGATTCTTTATGTGATTTGGAGTCATGAGAAAACCCAAGCACCTCTTCAGGGTTTCAAGAACTCATTTGACCCAAAGGATCACTATTCTCTCTTGATGGAGGTCAGGAACCTAACAGAGGAAGGAAAGAGACTTCATTCACAATTACTGAACTTTTTGCCATTTTGGTTTTGGATGCACACATGGAATCTTTCTTTAGATCCATCACGTGCTGAGAATCTAAGTCACACAGGGCCAAGAGGCTGATTCAGACACATCCTGTTCCAAAGCAATTAAGCAAAGAGCCACAGGTGATGCTCATTCATTTCCATTTGAAAACTGTTTTGTTCAGGCTTCACAAAGGGGTGGCCTGAGGCAAAGACCTTCCTGACATTCAGGACAACAGAACAATAGGTAAGCAAAAGGTCCAAAGCAGGGTTTCTCCACTGAGACTTTCCTGGTCACACTGTCCCTGCTCTTCTGTAAAGTTAGATTGAGGGAACATTGTATGGTTAGAATTAATAGCACATTCGATTTGGGTTAGGAATCATTCTGCAGGATGAATAATGGTATCAGGAACCTGCAATATTTACAAGAATATATAGATGAAATATGAGTATGAAAACAAAAATCTACGTAAGATTTGAAGCCCAGAAGGACATTGGGCCCTTTAGTGGGTTACTTAGCTTTGAATTATGTTCTTCACAGATGTCTCAGATAAATCGATACACAATGGCATAATACCTTGTACCTTGGATGACTGAATGTCGAAGAGAACATCCAGTCAAAAAGGGAAAGTCAGTAGAATTAGGAAGATAGTTGCTAGGTTTAGAAACAACAGTGAGTATAGAATTTGGACCAAAAGTTCTTTAGCAATAGCTTTTCAATAAGAGAGTGAATGTAAATGTCAGGACATGTGAAGAGTCAGTTACAATGATGAACTGGGGAAAACATGTAGGTTAGGAGATATCAATAGAGACATTAAAAATCAGGCAAAGTATAAAGTGAGGGATAGAATTAGACATTTTCAACAGGCTTGAGGTTGAATACATAATCTTAGGAAGAAACAAATATATAGCCACCAATAGGAATTACATTTGAGACAATTTGGCAACCTGGACATGGATGTTTTTAGTAATCCATGCTCACTTTTCATTAAGGCTTTGGTACAAACATAAGAGTGACCTTTGCTTTCTGTGTCCAGAGTATTACTGTGGTATAATGTATATGTAGATCAGGTGACATAAGTATTTCTTCCACCATTACTGGGAGCAATATTTTGAAGACATATAAATTCATATTGGGGGAACAAAGCGGTGTACTCTGTGTCAATGAATATAGAAATAATTCATGAACAGACCATACTGTGAATAAATAATAAAAATGATTCCAACATTAAATAATGAATTGATTTGATATCTGAAAATATACAGAAAATCTTTAATTGATATACATACATTCATTACAACCAGTTATACATCTAACAGTAATATGAGGGTTATGGTTTATCATGAAGAGTGTGTGAGTTTTGCTTCAAAAATGATTATGGAAATCGAAAATAATGTGTTTCGAAAGAAGACTCATGAAAAGACCAGTCAAGAAACCTGGAGGAATATATGAGTTCTGAAGCAGGAGGTGATTGAAATTGAAACAAATGTCTATAAATTTGTGAACTTGTGGAAGAAATATATATGCTATGATGTGCATAAACTGAAGAAATATTAATATACCACTGTTTAATAAAAATGAACTGCAAAATACACATCATGTCCCATAGGAAACTGCATGCATTGATGTTAAACTGGGTATTACTGTAGAAATATTAGGATTTGTATGCACCATTCTCTCAAGTTAGTTTTCAGTACTAGGAAACAAATATGTATTTCAGGTGGATGTATATTTCTGAGAATAATCTTGTGAATAGTTGATCATAAATTCACATACATGAATATGAATGATTTTAAGGAATGTATAATAAGACTCATATAGTTGATAATTAGAAAAATTTGGAGAATGTGTGTATACACACACACACACACACACACATATACATATATATACACACACACAGACACACACACAGAGAAATTAAAATCTAGCAATATATATGCCAATCGAAATTCATCATAAAATATATACCATCCACAGATGCAAAAATAATTATTTCACTAAAAATGTTTTTATGTATAATGGTGTTCTACTAGGAAGCTCACCCATAGGTTGAATTTTCAGTTCCAACAGCGTTTAGGAAGAGTGATCTCTTCTCATAACTTCTATTGGCCAAGTCACAAACCTCACTAAAACGTACGTGTGATAACAGGTAAGATTCTACATGTGCATATAAAAATACATGTGTTGAATAGGCTACAGAGAAAGGAGACAGGAATTTGTTGAGAGCCACATATGAAGGGGCCCCAGCAAACTTCCAGCTGGCAGCAAATTTCCAGCTGTTGGATGATTATTGGCTAACAGTGGCCCCAGCAACATCTAGCTCATTGGAGATTCTCATTGAACTGTTTCCCCGCCCTTTCAGACTGCAAGCTGATGATTGGCTCACAGCGGCCCCAGCAACATCTAGCTGATTGGCTCCTCTGTGGTGATGCTCATTGGACAGTTTCCCTGCCCTTTCAGACCACGGAGCTGCTCATTGGGGGACTTTTTTGGCTCCACCCACGCAACCCAACCAATGGGCCTCAAGAGCAGGAGAATTGTGGAAGGTGGAGAGGCTTGTGGGAGTGACAGAGACTTTATAAGGAAGCCAGTGGTGGCAGTTGGGCTCTGAGGGTTTTTCCTGAGGAGCTGTTTTGTATGGCGTGTGTTTTTCTAAAAATAAAGTTCATTTCTTTTGACAAGTGGCTCCTAACTCTTCCCAGCCAGACTGCAGCATTTCCTCGCTTGCACAGGGAACGACTGAGGGTAAGTGATAAGGTAAACTGCTCGCCCCTGAGGGCAGGGCAAGAGGATGGGTAGCCATTTTAAGATTCCTCTTTAGTTTTGCTTCACTTTTGTTTTAAGCTGCCTGTCCATGGAGATGATTGAGACGGAAGAAAAACCACTCACATATGAGGAAAAACTATTCACGTCTGAGGAACAGATAGGGAGAAAGTACGGACACACATGTCAGGAGGAAAGAAAGGCTATAATGACTTTTTGTTGTTCCCTTTTTATTTCAGTCTGTCTCTGTTTTGTTTGGAGTCATCTTGTTGGGTTTTATTATAGTAGAAATACGGGGTCAGAAATTAGTAAAAAACAAACTGAAAGAGTGTTAAGTAAATTGTTAGAGGAAGGAGGTGTATCAGTAAAATCAAGAACAGTCAGGGCATACAGTGATAAAATACAAAAATGTACCCCATGGCCTTTTAAGGAGGAGTTGTTAAGTATATCATAATGGAACCATCATGGTGAAGATTTCAAAAGAGTAGAAAAGAACAGCCCAGGGACTCAGCCAGTTGGCACATTGCCATTGTGGACGTTCATATCTGCTTTGCTTAGTCCAAAGCATTCAGTTAAGACACAGATAGAGGAATAAAGCTTAGAGCAGAAAAAGCCATCAGGGGCAAAGTTACAAAAGGAGACTGCTACTAACATCTTTCTATCACCAGAGGGCATAAGTGTCCAACAACAGCGCCACCTCTACAGGAAACTGTTACTAACACCTTTCTATCACCAGAGGATGTAAATGTCCAACTAACAAGGCCACCTCCATATGCTGGGAGGCCCCCAACCCCCGCAGTTGATAGTTCGGTTCCTGAGACAGGATCTCAAGTATTTACATGCCCGGTATTTTAGGTAGGAGGGCAGAGAATTCACCTTGCTTTAAATTTTAAAATAGTGAAGCAGCTAAAAGAGGCTGTAACAACCTATGGTCCTCAAGCACCCTTCATTGTAAGCTTGGTCCAATCTATTAACAACTTAAATGTGATGCCAGTAGATTGGGCTAATATGTGTAAAGCTGTGCTAAAGGGAGGACAATACCTGTTATGGAAGGTTGCCAATGAGAAATTTTGCAAGGAAACGGCTAGGCGAAATGCAGCAGCTGGTTATCCTCAGAGAAATCTAGATATGTTGTTAGGAAAGGGACCTAATGAGGATCAGCAGCAACAAATTCCATATGATCATGGTATATACGAATTAATTGCTGTAGAAGTGGATAGGGCATGGAAGACTTCACAAGGACTTGGAGGATTACAAGGTCAATTATCTAAGGTAATACAAGGAGCTAATGAATCTTATGCTGAATTTGTAGATAGGCTTATTAAAACAGCTACCAGAGTTTTTGGGAATACAGAACAAGCAATTCCATTAATAAAACAACTGGCTTATGACCAAGGGAATTGTTGGTGCAGAGATATCATTAGACCATGGAAACATGAAGATTTAAACACATATATTAAATTATGTAGAGACATTAATGAATAAGAGCAAGTCGTTGCAGCTACAGTAAAACAGGCTTTAGATGCCAGGCCAAGAACATGCTAGAATTTTGAAGAAAAGGACATTTTAAAAGGAATTGCCCCATAGGAGGAGGGTTTAACAAAACTAGGAATCAAAGGAGTAGAATACCGTGTATTTGCCCACGATGCCATAGAGGAAGACATTGGGCTAATGAATGTCATTCTCAAACACACATAGAAGGTACTTCATTATCAAAAAATGAACAAAGACTAGGTGTTTATCCACAATATTATGGAGAAAGGCATCGGGCTCCACTGCCAAAAAATGGAGAGGTGGGCCCAATGCTCTGGGTCCCAAAACCACAAATATACGGAGCACTGGAGGAACCCAGCAACCCCATCAGGATAGTGCACAGGACACATTTTTTATCAGATCCCTCGTCAGACAAACCAGAGGGAGTACAGGGTTGGACATCAGCGCCTCCGCCAGATAAGTACTAATTCCAGAGATGAGAGTTCAAATAATTCCCACAGGGCTGAAAGTACCTCTTCCCAAAGGAACAGTAGGCTTATTATTAGGATGCAGCTCTTCTACTCTAAAAGGACTTAGGATAATTCCTTGGGTTATTGTTTCCGATTATGAAGGTGAAATAAAAATTATAGCCAGTTCTCCAAAGGATTTATCAGTAATTTCACCAGGAGATAGAATAGCACAGTTATTAATAATACTCAGCCTACATAATAAATTTTCTAGTCATTCTGTAGAAAGAGGTTCCATGGGATTAGACTACACAGGTGTAGATTGGGCTATGCTTTCTTTAAATTTAGATTCTCGCCCCATGCTAAAACTAAATATTCAAGGACATGAATTTAATGGGCTACTGGATACAGGTGCAAACTCTAGCATCATCTCTCCTCAAGAATGGCCAAAACATTGGCCATTACAACAAGCCACTCAAATGCTTTGAGGCCTAGGAGTGGCGACTAATCCCCTTAAAGGTGCAATTGTATTAGATTGGAAGGATCCTGAAGGATGTGAAGGAACTATACAGCCATATGTATTGGATCATCTTCCCGTTAATTAATGGCGATGAGATGTCCTTGATCAATTAGGTTTGACAATAACAAATAAGGTCAACCAAAATGCACCCACTACTATGGCTAGACAAGGTTTTAGGAAAAGAAAAATATTAGAAAAACAAGAAGAAGGTATAGGAGCACCAACACAAATAGATCAAGGAACAGACAAAAATGTGTTGGATTTTCAGAAAGGGCCACTGAGACAATAAAAATTACTTGGAAATCAGAAAGACCAGTATGGGTTCCTCAATGGCCCCTGACTAAAGAAAAGATACAAGCAGCCCATGACCTGATCAAACAACAATTAGTGGAAGGACATATACAACCTTCTGTATCTCCCCATAATACTCCCATTTTTGTCACCAAAAAGAAATCTGGTAAATGGAGATTATTGCAAGATTTAAGAACCATTAATAATGAGAAGGTTATTACGGGACCTGCTCAATCAGGGATTCCTCAATTGTCTGCTTTGCCAAGAACTTGGTATGTTTTAGTTATACATATTAAAGATTGTTTTTTTTTTTATTCATTTCCAATTCATCCTGAGGATAGTCCACGTTTTGCATTTACTATCCCTGCACTGAATCATGAAGCTCCTTATCAGAGGTAAGAGTGGAAACTACTCCCTCAAGGGATGGCTAACAGCCCAACTACATGTCAAATTTATGTTAACAAAGTAATCCTGCCATTTAGAAATCAAAATCCTTAACTACAAATATTTCACTATATGGATGATGTATCATTTACACACAAAGCTAAAAACACATTGCTAGAATGTTATGTCACACTTACAAACTGATTAAAAAAAATTATAATCTAGAGATAGCAATAGATAAAGTATAATTAAAATTTCCAATAAATTATTTAGGAGTTCAATTATCCTCAACCATGGTCAGTCCACCAAAAATTCAAATAGGAGTAGATCAACTCCAATCAACTAATGACTTTCAAAGTTATTAGGAGACATAAATTGGATAAGGCCTTAACTAATTATACCAACAGGAGAGTTGGGACCTTTATTTGATATCCTAAAAGGTCTATTAGATCCAAATTCACCCAGAATGTTAACACCTGAAGCAAGAAAGGCATTAAAAATCATTGAAACATAAATGGGAAATATGCATTTGGATAGAGTTGATATAATTTTGCCTTTATTATTTATTGTACTACCAACAAAAAAAAGTATTTCTATAGGAGTATTTTGGCAAGAAGGTCCATTATTATGGATTCATTTATCTTATTCTTCTCACACTATTATTACTAGGTATCCTGAGACTGAGGGACAATTAATACTCATAGGACTAAAAGCAGCAAAGTGAGTGTGTGGAATTTCACCCAATAAAATTATTACTCCATATTCTTTGAATCATATTGATAAATTAGCTAATGAGTTAAATACTTGTGCAGTAATCATGTGTAAATCAAATGTTTCATTTGATAACCACTTACCATCTAATCTTTTATTGTCTTTTTGGTCATCGCATCCTGTAATTTTTCCAAAAATGACAAGAAAACAAGTATCATGAATGCTCCAAGTATATTCACTGATGAGACAAATCATGGCACAGCAGCAATAGTTACACCTGATCAAACTTTTACATTTTTACTACCCAAACAATCAGCTCAAAAGGTAGAGCTTAATGCAGTATTACAAGCTTTTGTGATGTTTAAAGATTCTGTATTTAATTTATTTTCCCTTAGTCAGTATATAGTTAATGCTATAGTATCCCTTGAAGATGCTGGTAGTATTTCCCCTTCTGCTACTGTTTTCTCTTTGCTTTCCAGTATACAATGTCTAATCTGGGACAGAAAAGATTCATTCTTTATAGGACATATCAGGGCACATACAGGATTGCCTGGAGCCCTTAGTTTTGGCAATGATTTAGCAGATTAAACTACACATGACTTACATACATATTTTCCCTACACTAGAAGAAGCTACAAATTTTCATAAAAAGTTTCATGTCAATGCAAATACTTTACAAAAGTGTTTTAAAATAACTAAGGAAAAAGATAGAAAAATAATAAAACAATGTCAAAATTGTGTGACATTTTTACCACAAGTTAATCTTGGAGTCAATCCTAGAGGATTGATACCTAACCATATTTGGCAGATGAATGTCACACACTTGCCAGAATTTGGAAAATTAAAATATTTGCATGTTACAGTTGATACTTCTTCTAGATTTTTGATGGGCTCCCTTCATGCGGGGGAAAAAACTAAAGATGTTATAGCTCATTACTTACAAAATTTGCCACTTTGGACATTCCAAAACAGTTAAAAACAGATAATGCCCCTGATTATACTCCTACCTCTTTTAAACAATTTTTCTCATCATTTGGCATTACTCATATAACAGGAATCCCATACAATCCACAGGGACAATGCATAGTGAAAGAGCACATGAAACTATTAAAATGTACTTATTAAAGCAAAAAGACGCAATTGGGAAGGGGTATGAATTCCCCAAAGATAAACTTAAAATAACCCTTTTTACTCTAAACTTTTTAAATTTGGATTCATCAGGACTTAGTGCTGCGGAAAAGCATATGTGTCCAAAAAATGTGCATAAGTTCAAGGTACTTTGGAAGGATATTCTAACAGGACAACAGAAATGTCCTGACCCAATTATTGTCTGGACTCGGGGGTCTTTTTCTGTGTTTCTACAGGGAGAACAGCAGCCGATTTAAATAACAGAGAGATTAACTAAGGTCCTGACCCAGAGATTGCCTGGAGTCGGGAGTCTCTTTATGTGTTTCCACAGGGAGAACAGCAGCCAAATTGGATTCCAGAGAGATTAACTAAAGTACTGACCCAGTGATTGTCTGGAGTCAGGGGTCTGTTTGTGTGTTTCCACAGGAAGAACAACAGCCGATTTGGATTTCAGAGAGATTAACTAAAGCGATTTCTATAGACCAAAATAAGATGATTTGGCTCAAATCCATAACAGCTGATATCCAAAACTCCAGTTTCACTATCCTTACATCTGTGACAGAACAGGGATGCTTTTTTCAATATCTATTTTATTATTGCCCTTTCCCGTATCATGAAGTTTTATTTGTTTTTTTGAGCTCATTGAGACCTAGGTTAATGTTTTGCTGATCAGTTCTATATTTTGACTATAGAGTTTTTAAACATTGCACTGGTGATTTCACCTGTGAAAAGTTATAAGGACTTTACTATTATGTTATGTGTTGTATGTATTATATTATGTGTGCACACTTGTGTTTTGTGTTATATGTTTGAATGTACGTATGTCCATATATCATATATGATGAGTGCTCATAAAAAAATGTATGCAAATATTTTTTTATTCACGTGATCTAAATGGTTTAATTTAAATTGGGTAAACAACTGTTGAGCATTGTTTTAATATGTGAACAAAAAAGGAAGTTAACAGACCTGTTTGTTTACTTCATCTTTTCATTTCATTATATTTAATAATTCTTTTCAAAATAATGTAAATTTTTAAGAAAATTATTTTCTTTTAGTGCCTTCTGGAATGTTAAATAATTTTCCTTTACCCATTATTGCCAGAATTTCTATCTTCATACCAGTGCCGTTGAAGTAAAAGATAAAACCAATCTACAGCTTCTGCAATAGCCATCCCTGAAATTCTTGCAGAACTTGTCAGGACTATGTATCACTTTTATGCATTGTGAACTCTCTCTTGGTGAAGCCACTTGTGGTAGTGTTGGGGTATATATGCTGATGCTATCAGCAGTGGTACAATTTTTCCAAAAGTAGCCATCAATTGGCTTGGTGTGTCTTCCTTATTCTCACTTGATAGAGGTCAGAAACCTTACAGAGGAAGGGGAAAGTCTTCATCCACAATGACTGCTCTTTTAGCCATTTTGGTTTTGGATGCACACATGATATCTTTCTTTAGATCCATCCATCTAAGAATCTAAGCAACAGCCTCACACAGGGCCAAGAGGCTGATTCAGACACATCCCTTTCCAAAGCAATTAAGCAAAGAGCCACAGGTGATGCCCATTCATTTGCATTTGAAAACTGTTTTCTTCAGGTTTCACAAAGGGGTGGCATGTGGGAAAGACCTTCCTGACATTCAGGGCAACAGAACAATTGTTAAGCAAAAGGCCCAAACAGGGTTTCTCCACTGAGACATTAGTAGTCACACTGATATCTGAGTTTTCTGAGATGCTCGCCATTCCCTTCAGCTATCCACTACATGGCCATGTCACAGAGCTTGGAGGTGGCACATATCTTGGATACAAAACCATGAGCCTCTTCTGGAGAGTGGCCAGATTTCAGGAAGAAAACAGAAACTTAGGAAGATAGCAGGTGTTGCCCATCAATAAGGCAAGCTGCATTCCATTTATAAATTGGGCAGGATGAATGCTGGGAAGCTTTCTACTAGTCAGGACACATCCATTGATGCATTCTCTTTTCTAATATCTACAACCACGGACACAGTGGGGTACACAGACACAGAAACACTCGCATTGTCAAACGACTTACTAGAAACAGTTCACTCCAAACAAAACAAACCGCATTTCCTACCTATTCTCAGAACATGAGACAAAACCACAAACCCTCACCCACACCAACAAAGGCCCCTTCTTCCCCCAAGTAGGTCTGTGAATATCTGGAGTGTTCTCTGACTGTGGGGCATTCTAGGTTGCCCCAAAATGACCTGTCCTGTCTTAGATCTGGTGTCCTTAACCAACTCTCTGAAGTTGTCAGGAGCCAGCGGTGAGTCACTACCTTCTTTCTCAGGAAAGGCCCCTCTTCAGAGCTTTCCTTCCATTTGGCCATGCAAACAGGATGGTCCAAAGTAGGTACCAAGAAAGACTGACTCTGTTATCTAGAATTCCAAAAATTGAGACCACTGGGACTGGGACATGGACTGGCACTGTTTGACTGGCTTTTTGTATCCCAAGATCAGAGAGTTTCTTCCCCAAGGAAGTGAGGTGAGGTTACTTCCATGAGGAACTGAATGAGTTCACTGCCTTGGCAACCACTTTGTACTAAGAGTTGCTGCCAAGGGTCCCATGAGATGGATGCTGTCCCTGCTTCCTGTGACACTTTCACAAGTTAGAATGGTATATCAACCATAGGCACCCGGGAACAGCTCTCCACACAGGTCTCATTTGGTCCATCTTCTCTACATTAACTATAGAAAGGCTGATTCAGATACAACCCTTCATCCTGACCAGGTTGTTTGCCATGGAAGATGAATTTTGCTGTCTCAGGTTTTTCAGAGGTGCATATATCTTCTTCAGTGATAATTTCTGCATGGAGCTTTGAGGTTCTCTGCAGGTGGAAGATCCCCAGCATTCCTGTATTGTAAGACGAACTCTGTCCCTGCTCTCCTGTAAAGTTAGATTGAGGTAACAGTGTATGGTTAGGGTTAATAACAGGTTTGATTTGGGTTAGGAATCGTTCTGCTGAATGAATAATGGTATTGGGAACCTGTGATGTGTATAAGAATACATAGGTGAAATATATGTATGAAAACAGAAATCTAAGTAACATTTGAAGCCCAGAAGGGCATTGGGCCCTTGATTGGGATACTTAGGTTTGAATAAATCGATATACAATGGCATAGGACCTTGTACCTTGGAAAATTGAATGTAGAAGAGAACATCCAGTCCAAAAGGATAGTCGGTAGTGAAAGGTTATTAAAATAGTTAATTGTCACTTCCTGTTTCTCTGTATGCTTAACAAAACACTGTTGAAATCTTGAGAACTGTTTGCTAATCTTGTTCCCAGAATGTACTGTCCCCAACTGCCAAACTGTAGAATATGCTCCCTCACCAGGTTGCATGTAAACCGCCCACTCGCCCTTACCCATCAGTATACTTCCTCCCTGCCCTCTCAAGGAAAGTAAATAATCCCTGCTTAAACTGTTGTCAGGGCTCTCTGCTCTATTCAAGTGAGCTCTGAGCCCCAGCATGCTGGACCCCAAATAAACCCTTTGCTGTTGCATGAGACAGTCTCTTGGTGGTCTCTTCCTCTGACACTCGCCGGACCTATACATATTGACGTTCCACCGAGTTCCGTCACTGGCGGACGAGAGACCCCAAAGGGCTCCTCTCGGAGCAAGTAAGGCACCTCTTTCTGGTTTCAGGATTCATGTTAGGGCTTGGCAATATCGCTTGCGATGAAGAGCCTGAGTTCTCTCCGACTTTGGCTGAGAGACCTCTCACAGAGACACAGGGCACCTCCCTGGGGGACGCCGCAGAGGACTCAGGAAATCAAGGAACAATTGTCTCCTCGATTCAGTGATATTTTGTTTCGGATTCGGTATTGCCATCCCATCGGGTTTTGCTGTCTACTGATTCCTGGTCTCAGTGATGTACGTCCATTGCCTGTCTTTATGGTCTTGTTATATCTGTGTCGTGTGTCGTTGCATTTAGTTTGTGTATCTTTCATCATGGGACAGAGCACTTCAATGCCTCTGTCCCTGACCCTTAATCACTGGACCAAAGTTCGCTTAAGAGCTCAGAATCTTTCTTTTTCAGTAAAACTCCGGACCGGCCAGAATCTCTGAGCCTCAGAATGTCCCACCTTTGGAGTCGGATGGCCACTAGAAAGATCTTTCTACTTAACACTAATTTAAAAAATCAGAGATATTGTCTTTCAGCTGGGCCCACATAGCCATCCAGATCAACAGCCATATACCTTAAATTGGTAGGACCTCTGCAAATCTCCTCCTCCATGGGTGAAGCCTTTCCTTGCCCCTTCCCCTACTCCTATTGCTTCCCCCACGATCTCTCAAACCCTCTGCTCATCGTCCTACTCCACCCTCTGTTCTCCCTGAGTCACAAGATTTGACTCTACTGGACTCTCCTCCCCCTCCTTATCCCCTCTCCTCTTCCCCCAACCACCAACACACTCTAAGTGATTCCCTTGCAGCTGACTCAGCCTCTTCGCCATTGGAGGAAGCTAAGCTGGCCCAGGGCCCTCCAGATAACTCCCCCGTGGCACACACAGACCTCCTCCCCTTGAGGAAGATGGCCCGGATAAAGGAACTCGCTGGCTGTGAATCATTGAAAACCCTGTAACTCCTGTGATGCTCCCCCTATGTCCCTACGGGCCAATGATTGACAACAAAAATGGGGGAAAATTGCAAGCTTACCAGTATTGGCCTTTCTCCTCTTCAGACCTATATAACTGAAAAAATAACAATCCCCCTTTTTCCGAGGACCCTACCCGGCTCACAGGTCTGGTTGAATCATTGATGTTTTCATACCCGCCTGCTTGGAATGACTGTCAACAACTTTTAGGGACTCTCTTCATGACAGAGGAACAAAAGAGAATTCTCCTGGAAGCTAGAAAAAATATCCTCGGACCAGATGGGAGACCGACACATCTTCCCAACATAATCAAAGCCAGCTTTCCTTGAAGCGACCAAACTGGATTTAACAAATTTGAAGGTAAGAAAGCATCTGTCCACTTTTCGCTGGGTTCCAAATAATTTGGCCAAGGTAAGAGAGATTATTCGAGGGCCTAATGAATCTCCCTCTATGTTTCTTGAGAGAATTATGGAGGCATATAGAAGATATACACCTTTCAATCCTCAGGCAGAGGATCAAAAAGCATCTGTCACAATGGCCTTTATTGGGCAAGCTGCCCTAAATATTAAAAGAAAGTTACAATACTTAGATGGATTACAAGATATGATTTTGGGAGATTTAGTCAGAGAATCCGAGAAAGTATACTATAAGAGAGAAACTGAGGAAGAGAAGGGAGCAAAGGGAGGATAAAAGAAACAAAAGACAGACTACGGCGTTGACTAAGGTCCTGGTCAGAACACCAAAAGGGCCAGAAATTAAGAAATAGGGAGACAGGAAGAGATACCTGGTCCCATGCCCGAGGCCATCCCTGGCCTCAAATCAATGTGCCTATTCTAAAGAAAAAGGACACTGGGCCCACGAGTGCCCTAGAAAGAGACAGCCATGCCAGCCAGCCATTCTGACTCTGGAGGATGACTACAAAAGTTGGGGCTCAGATCCCCTCCCTGAGTTCGGGGTAACTTTTGAAGTGAAGGGGACCCCAGTAAACTTTGAAGTGGATACAGGGGCAATATACTCAGCCCATAAGGCTCCATTGGGCCCTCTATCAAATAAAAGGTCTACTGGCTGCACCATGTCAGTCACAAGGCATTTGGAAGCCAATGGAAGATCCACATGGCCCACCACAGATGTTTTATCACACACTTTCATAACACTGCTCTAGTCCCACTACTCACCAGGCTCCAACTTACTGGCATCTCTGTTCTACACCATTTTCTTGAAACCCAGTCAATCAAGGCACTGTCTGGTATACTCATGATCATCAAGAGGACATCCCAAGGTTCTCCAGTTTTAGCTGGTCATGGAAATTTCAAAAATTTTATGATAATTTTCCAGCAATATTTCACGGATGAAGTTGGAGGCACTGTGGGTTTCAATTCATTCAGGAAAAATTAAATGCTGAGGAAGCTAATTTCAGTAAACTCTGGAGCACTCTCACAGGCAAGGCTTCCCAAAAAGTGCCCCAAAAGTAACATGAAACCAGGCCCATTGAGGTCTACAAAGCGAGGTCCATGTGTGTTTTCAATCTCAATTATGGCTGCCAAGTTTTTCAGAATTAAATCATGTGATATCTTGGCTGAGATTCCCAGTGTTCTTTGGAAAGCCAACCTGGGCCTAGACCTCGGGTTCCAAGGTTACCTCTCATGCCTGGCCTCCTAAAATCCCATCACAATTCATGGCAATACTTCTCTGAGTTCAGTTCCAGATCTCAGTCTGTAAGGGGAATCACACCAGAGTTCAAGCCCAGATGGACCCAGTCAACTCTTCCGTGACACAAATGAATACAATTAAAATCAAAATACTCCCACACGTCCCTCATCTTCTTCCATATAAACACTCATCATAAACTCTGCCTGAAGGTTTCCATGAGGGGCACAGCCCAAGACAGTGTCCAAAATAAGCATCCTTGCACCTCATTTGCATACCTTCAGGGTGGCCTGGACACCATTACTGTGAACCAGGAGTAAACAAATAGGCTTGCCGTTAATAAAATTCCAATTCTCCAATTTGAGGCCTACTGACTTAGGGGTTAGATTCTTTATGTGAATTGGAGTCATGAGAAAACCCAAGCACCTATGGGCTAGCCTCTGCAGGTTGTGAAGAACTCATTTGACACAAAGGATCTCTATTCTCACTTGATGGAGGTCAGGAACCTTACAGAGAAAGGCGAGAGGCTTCATTCCAATGACTGCTCTTTTGGCCATTTTGGTTTTGGATTCACACATGGGATCTTTCTTTAGATACATCAGGTGCTGAGAATCTAAGCCACAGCCGCACACATGGCCAAGGGGCTGATTCAGACACATCCCTTTCCAAAGCAATTAAGAAAAGAGCCAAAGGTGATTCCCTTCATTTCCATTTGAAAACTGTTTTCTCCAGGCTTCACAAAGGTGTGGCCTGAGTCAAAGAGCTTCCTGACATTCAGTGCAACAGAACAATAAGTAAGCAAAAGGCAAAAAGCAGGGTTACTCCACTGAGACTTTCCTGGTCACCCTGATATCTGAGTTTTCTGAGATGCTCGCCATTCTCTTCAGCTCTCCAGTACATGGCCATGTCACAGAGCTTGGAGGTGGTACATATCTTGGACACAAAACCATGAGCCTATTCTGGAGAGTGGCCAGAATTCAGGAAGAAAACACCAACTTAGGAAGATAGCAGGTGTTGCCCATCGATAAGACAAGCTGCAGTCCATTCACAAATAGGGCAGGATAAATTTTGGGAAGATTTATACTAGACAGGACACATCCATTAATGCATTCTCTTTTCTAATGTCAATAACAACGGACACAGACATAGAAAGACTTGGCTTGTCAAAAACTTAGTAGAAACAGTCCAATCCAACCAAACAAACCACCTTTCCTACCTATTCTCAGAACATGAGACAAAACCACAAACACACACCAACTCCCACAAAGGCACATCCTTTCCCCAAGTAGGTCTGTGACTATCCGGGGTGTCCTCTGAAGGGTGGGCCATACTATGATTCCCGAAAATGGCCTGTCCTCTCTCAGATCTGGTTTTCTTGGCCAACTCTGTGAAGTTGTCAGGAAAAAGTGGTGAGGCACTACCTGCTTTCTCAAGAAAAGTTCCTCTCCAGAGCTCTCCTGGCATTTGCCTTCCTCACATCAGTAGGTACCAAGAAAGACTGACTCTGTCCTTGGAAAATCAAAACAATGAGCCCACTGGGACTGGGACTGGGACTACTTTTGGCTGCCTGGCTTCTTTGATACCAAGATCAGAGAGTTCCATCACCAAGGAAATGAGGTATGTCACTTTCTTGGAACTGAATGAGGTCACTGCCTTGGAAACCACTTTGTCCTAACCGTTGTTTCCAAGGCTACCATGAGATGGAGTATGCCCCTACTTTCTGTGAAACTTTCACAAGTTAGAATGGTATATCAACTATAGGCACCCGGGAACAGCTCTCCACACAGGCCTGGTCAGGTCAGTCTTCTCTACAATAAGAAGAGAGAGGCTGATTCAGACACATCCCGTCATCCTGACCAGGTTGCTCGCCATGGAAGATGAATTTTGCTCTCTCAGGACCTTCATACCTGCCTACAACTTCTCCAGGTATCATTTCTGAATGGACCTTTGAGGTTCTCAGCAGGTGGAAGGTCCCCTGCTTTCCTGTATTGTAAGAACCACTCTGTCCCTGCTCTTCTGTAAAATGAGATTGAAGGAACAGTGTATGTTTAGGGTTAATAACTGGTTTGATTTTTGTTAGGAATCATTCTGTGTGATGAATAATGGTATTGGGAACCTACGATATTTACAAGAATATAGAGGTGAAATAGAAGTATGAAAACAGAAATCTAGGTATGATTTGAAGCCCAGAAGGTCATTGGGCCCTTGATTGGGATAGTTAGCTTTGAATTATGTTCTGCACAGTTGTCTAAGTTAAATCGATATACAATGGCATAGGACCTTGTACCTTGGATGACTGAATGTAGAAGAGAATATCTAGTCAAAAAGGGATAGTAGGTAGGATTAGGAAGATATTTGGTAGGTTTAGGAAGAAGAGTGAGTATAGGATTTGGACCAAAAGTTCTTTAGTAATAGGGTATTAGTTAGAGAGTGAATGTAAATGTCAGCACATATGACGAGTCAGTCACTATGATGAGCTGTGGAAAATATGTAGAAAAGCAGATATCAATAGTGACATTACGAAATCAGGCAAAGTATATAGTGAGTGATAGGATTAGACATTTTCAACAGGGTTGAGTTTGAATACATAATCCTTGCAAGAAACAAATATGTAGTCACCAATAGGATTGACATTTGAGAGCATTAGGCAACCTGGACATGGATGTTTTTAGTAATTCATGTTCACATTACATTTAGGCTTTGGTACAATCATAGTGTGACCTTTACATTTTTGTCTAGATTATTACTATGATAAAATGTATATGTAGATCAGGTGACATGAGTATTTCTACCACCATTTCTGGGAGCAATATATTGAAGACATAAAATTCGTATTGGGGGTACAAAGAGGTGTACCCTGTGTCTATGAATATGGAGATAAAGCATGAATAGACCATACTTATATTGATATACAATCATTCATTACAACCAGTTATACATGTAATGATAATATTAGTTTTTTGGTTTATCATGAAGAGTTTGTGAGTTTTGCTACAAAAGTGATTATGGAAATTGAAAATAATGTGTTTGGAAAGAATTCTCATGAAAAGACCTGTCAAGAAACCCTGACAATACATGCGTTCTGAAGCAGGAAGTGATTAAATTTGAAACAAATGCCTATCAATTTGTGAATTGTGGATGAAATTCATATCCTATGATGTGCAAAAACTGAAGAAATAATATTGTACCAGTGTTGAATAAAAATGAACGTCCAATTACATATCATGTCCCATAGGAATCTACTTGCATTGATGTTAGACGGGGTCAGTTACTGTAGAATTATTAGGATTTGTATGCACCAGTCACTGAAGTTAGTTTTCCGTACTAGGAAACAAATATGTATTTCAGGTGGATGAATATTTCTGGGAATAATCTTGTATAAATTTCATTATAAATCCACATACATGAACATGAATGAATTTAGAGAGTGTATATAGGACACATATATTTTATATTTTGAAAAATCTGTGTGTCTATATATATGTATATAGACACACACGCACAAAGAGAGACATTAAAAAGTAGCAATATATATTCCAATCCAAATTCATCATTAAATATATATCATTCACAGATGCAAAAATACTTATTTTACTGAACATAAGTTTATGTATAATGTTGTTCAAAGAGGAAGCTACCCGATATGTTGAATTTTAGTTCCAACAGCGTTTAAGAGGAGTGATCTCTTCTCACAATTTTTAACTTCCAAGTCAGCCACCTCACAAAAATGTACGTGTGATACCTGTTAGGATTCTATATGTGCATATAAATATACATGTGTGAATTGGCTACAGAGAAAGGGAAAAAATAAATCACATATTTCTTAACTTTAAAAACACATGGAAAATTATTTCAATTAAAAATTGAATAGATTTATAACTCCTACCTTATATAATGCAAAAGGCAAGTCCAACTATACAACATGCCTCCTCTGAACTGCTTGTATTTCTATTCTGTTTGGGTTTTTTTCTCCATTATATTAGGAAGAGTATTCTGAGTCTAGTAGGTGTGTGTTAGTGTCAGGGATTCAGTATTTCAAAAGGAAAATTGGAAAAGTAATCCAATGTGTATGCAAATATGTGCTGCAAAAATATCCTAGCACTCTAATCCAGAACAATGCCTTCACATTACCTTCTCCCCAAGTAAGCCACAATTAGAGGAGAAGAGTTAGAAAATCAGTGAATGCATATCTTGAATGGAAAATGCTCTGGAGTTCACAAGCTTGGAAGTGGTAGAGGAGTTTCCAAAAGTAAGGGACAGGGTAAACACTCCACAAACATGGACCTATGCTGGCCTTCAAACTTTTTGAGAAACTGCCTCTGAGTTTGGGTACTTGAAATATATGTTGTTGTCAGGATATTTGGCTTCTTTTGTAGTGAGACCATCAAAGCTTGGTCTGCATCCCTGTGCCCTGGAGGACATGGTTTCTTATTTTCCAATGAAAATGAGGCAGCTTTGCTGAATTCTCTCTTTATAGGTAAACTGTGTCCACTGGGGACTAAGTGTCTCCCCATGTGAACTGTGAAGCCATTTGGTCCTCCTCCACTTTTTGTGGTGTTTTTTGCAGCTGCACTGGGAGTTTGGTATTTGCCTTACAAAATACAAGGAGCTCAACTGGGACACAGTACTTGAGGGAGTTCTGTCACGTGTGGTGCGTCATGGTCTGCAGGAGAATGCACCAACCATGCTTCTATCCATCATAGCTTGCCCCATTGCCCCCTTGTCCATATCAACCTGATTCTGAACATTGGCCTGAATCCTCATCATATAACAAGATGTCTTCACATATAAGGGTCTGCTTGCTGCATCATGTAAGTCAAGAGCCATTTGGAATCCAATGGTAGATCCTCATGGCCCTACCACTGATGTTTTATCACACAACTGCCCACCACTGCTGTAGACCCACTAGTCAGCAGGCTCCAACTTACTGCCATCTCTGTTCTACACCGTTTTCTTGTAACTCAGTCAATAAAGGCACTGTTTGCTATACTCATGATCAGCAACAGGACATCCAAAGGTTCTCCAGTGCCACCTGGTCACGGGAATTTCAAAAATTTCATGGTATTTATCTAGCCATTTTTCAAGCATGAAGTTGGAGGCACTGTGGGTTTCAATTCATTCAGTAACCATTAAAAGTTGAGGAAGCTCATTTCAATGAAAGCTCTGGAGAAATCTCAGAGCCAAGGCTTCCCAAAGAGTGGCTAAAATGTCACGGGAAGCCAGGCCCATTGAGGTCTACAATGTGAGGACCATGTGTGTTTTGACTCTCAACTATGGCTGCCTTGTCTTTAAGAATAAAATCATGTGATATCCTGGCTGAGATTCCCAGTGCTCTGTGGAAATCCACCCTGGGCCTAGATCTCAGTTTTCAAGGGTGAATCTTATGCGTGGCCTCCTAAAATCCCAACATATTTCATGGCAATACTTCTCTGAGGTGAGTTCCACAACTCAGTCTCTAAAGGGAATCACACCAGAGTTCAAGCCCTGGTGGACCCAGTCATTTCTTCCAACCGCTACACAAATGACCAAAATTAAAACCAAAACACTCCCACATGGCCCTCATCTTCTTCCATATAGTCAATTATCTTCACCTCTGACTGGAGTTTTCCATTTGGGGTGCAGCCTAAGACAATGTCCAAATTAAGCTCGCTTGCCCCTTATTGGCCTGAAGTCAGGGTGGCCTGGACATCCTTCCTGTAAACCAGAAGTGATCAAATAAGCCTGCCATTAATACTGCTCTGTTTCTCCCATTTGAGGACTACTAATTTCAGGAATAGATTTTTTATGTGACTTGGAGTCATGCGAAAACCCAAGAACCTCTGCAGGGCTTTGAAGAACTCATTTGACCCAAAGAAAACCTATTCTCACTTGATGGAGGTCAGGAACCTCACAGAGGAAGGGGAGAGACTTCATCCACAATGACTGACTTTTTGCTATTATGGTTTTGGATGCACACATGAGATCATTCTATAGATCCATCAGGTGGTGAGAATCTATGCCACAGCCACACACAGGGCCAAGAGGCTAATTCAGACACATCCCTTTCCAAAGCAATTAAGCGAAGAGCCACAGTTGATGCCCATTCATTTCCATTTGAATATAGGATTTGGAAAGAAAACAGTTTTCTTCAGGCTTCACAAAGAGGTGGCCTGAGGCAAAGACCTTCCTGACATTCAGTGCAACACAACAATAAGTAAGCAAAAGGCCCCAAGCAGGGTTTCTCCACTGAGACTTTCCTGATCACCATGATATCCAAGTTTTCTGAGATGCTCGCCATTCTCTTCAGCTCTCCAGTACATGGCCATGTCACAGAGCTTGGAGGTGGTACATATCTTGGACACAAAACCATGAGCCTATTCTGGAGAGTGGCCAGAATTCAGGAAGAAAACTTCAACTTAGGAAGTTAGCAGGTGTTGCCCATCGATAAGACAAGCTGCAGTCCATTCATAAATTGGCCAGAAATAATTAGGGGAAGATTTATACTAGACTGGACACATCCATTAATGCATTCTCTTTTCTAATGTCTATAACAACGGACATACTGGGATACACAGACAAAGAAACACTCACCTTGTCAAACAACATACTAGAAACTGTCCACTCCAAACCAAACAAACCGCCTTTCCAACCTATTCTCAGAACATGAGACAAAACCAAAAATCCACACCCACTCCCACAATGGCACCTCCTTCCCCCAAGTAGGTCTGTGACTATCTGGAGTGTCCTCTGAATGGTGGGCCATACTATGATCCCCTGAAATGGCCTGTCCTCTCTCACATCTGGTTTCCTTGGCCAACTCTGTGAAGTTGTCAGGAAAAAGTGGTGAGCCACTGCCTGCTTTCTCAGGAAAGGTCCCAATTCAGAGCTTTCCTGGCTTTTGGCCATCCTCAAATCAGTAGTTACCAAGAAAGACTCACACTGTCCTTGGTAAATCCTAACAAGTGAGCCCACTGGGACTGGGACTGGGACTGCCCCTCGGTGCCTGGCTTCTTGGATACCAAGTTCAGAGAGTTCCATCACCAAGAAAATGAGGTTTGCCACTTTCTGTGGAACTGAATGAGGTCACTGCCTTGGCAACAACTTTGTCCTAACAGTTGCTTCCAAGGGTCCAATGAGATGGAGTCTGCCCCTACTTCCCGTGACAATTTCACAAGTTAGAATGGTATATCAACCATTGGCACCCGGGAACAGCTCTCCACACAGGCCTGGTTCGGTCCATTTTCTCTAAAATAAGAATAGAGAGGCTGATTCAGACACATCCCTCATCCAGACCAGGTTGTTTGCCATGGAAGATGAATTTTGTTCTCTCAGGTCCTACATACATACCTACAACTTCTCCAGGTATCATTTCTGCATGGACATTTGAGGTTCTCAGCAGGTGGAAAGTCCACTACTTTCCTGTATTGTAAGAACCACTCTGTCCCTGCTCTTCTGTAAAATGAGATTGAGGGAACAGTGTATGTTTAGGGATAGTAACAGGTTCATTTTGGGTTAGTAATCATTTCCTGCGATATTTACAAGTATACAGAGGTGAAATATAAGTATGAAAACAGAAATCTCGGTATGATTTGAAGCCCAGAAGGGCATTGGGCCCTTGATTGGGATACTTAGATTTGAATTATGTTCTGCAAAGATGTCTCAGATAACACGATATACAATGGCATAGAACCTTTTACCTTGGATGATTGAATGTAGAAGAGAACATCCAATCAAAAAGGGATAGTCAGTAGGATTAGGAAGATATTCCGTAGGTTTAAAAACAAGAGTGAATATAGGATTTGGAACAAAAGGTCTTTAGCAATAGGGTTTCGGTTAGAGAGTGAATGTAAATGTCAGGACATATGAAGAGTCACTCAGTATGATGAACTGGGGAAAATATGTAGCAACGCAGATATCAATAGAGGCATTACAAAATCAGGCAAAGTATAAAGTGAGTGACTGGATTAGACACTTTCAACAGGGTTGAGTTTGAATACGTAATCTTAGGAAGAAACAAATATGTAGTCACCAATTGAATTGACATTTGAGAGCAAAAGGCAACCTATACATGGATGTTTTTAGTAATCCATGTTCACTTTCCATTTAGGCTTTGATACAGTCATAAGTGTGACCTTTACATTTTTTTTCAGAATATTTCTGTGATAAAATGTATATGTAGATCAGGTGACATGAGTATTTCTTCCACCGTTTCTCGGAGCAATATATTAAAGATGTAAAATTAGTATTAGGGGTACAAAGAGGTGTACCCTGTGTCTATAAATATAGAGATAAAGCATGAATAGACCATACTGTGAATAAATAATAAAACTTGTTCCAACTTTAAGTAATGGATTGAGCTGATATCTGAATATGTACAGGAAATCGTATATTGATATACAATCATTCATTCCAACCAGTAATACATCTAATGGTAATATTAGCGTTATGATGTATCATGAAGAATGTGTGAGTTTTGCTTCAAAAGTGTTTTTGGAAATCGAAAATAATGTGTTTTGAAAGAAGTCTCATGAAAAAAACAGTCAAGAAACCTGGAGGAATACATGTGTTCTGACGCAGGAAGTGATTAAAAGTGAAGCAAATGCCTATAAATTTGTGAATTTGTGAATAAGATATATATCCTACGATGTGCAACATCTGTAGGCTAAAACACTGTACCTCAGATGATTGAATGTAAAAGAGAACATCCAGTCAAAAAGTGGTAGTCAGGAGGATTAGGAAGTTAGTAAGTTTAGGAAGAAGAGTGAGTCTAGGAGTTGGACCAAGACTTTTTTAGTAATAGGATTTTCGTTAGAGAGTGAATGTAAATGTCAGCAAATCTGAAGAATCAGTCACTATGATGAACTGGGCAAAATATGTAGAAAAATAGATATCAATAGTGACATTAGGAAATCAGGCAAAGTATAAAGTGAGTGATAGGTTTAGACATTTTCAACAGGGTTGAGATTGAATATATAATCTTAGGATGAAACAGATATGTACTCACCAATAGAATTGACATTTGAGAGCCTTAGGCATCCTGGACATGGATGTTTTTAGTAATTCATACTCACATTCAAATTAGGAGTTGGTACAGACATAAGTGTGATCTTTGCATTTTTTTCCAAAATATTACTGTGATAAAATATATATGTAGTTCTGGTGACATGAGTATTTCTTCTACCATTAAGGGGAGCTATATTTTGAAAACTCATTAAATAGTATTGGGGATAAAAATAGGTGTATGCTTTTTCTATGAATATAGAGATAATGCATGAATAGTCCATACTGGGAATAAATAATATAACTGGTATCAAATTTGGAAATTGGAATAAATTGATATCTGAAAATATACAGGAAATCTTACATTGATATACAATCATTCATTCCATCCAATTATACATCTAATGGTAATGTAAGTGTTATGGTTTATCATAAAGAGAGTGTGAGTTTTGCTTCAAAAAGATATGGAAATCAAAAATAATGCGTTAGGAAGAACTATCATGAAAAAACCAGTCAAAAAAAAGGAGGAATCTTAAGTAGGAAGTGATAGAAAGTGTACCAAATGCATTTAAATTTGTGAAATGTGGAAGAAATCTATTTTCTAAGATGTCCATAAACTGAAGAAATAGTAATGTACCAGTGTTGAATAAAAATGAACATCAAAATGCACAACATTTCCCATAGGAATCTACTTGTATTGATGTTAACCTGGGTCAGTTACTGTAGAAATATAAGGATTTGTATACACCCTTCACTGAAGTGAGTTTTCAGTACTAGAAAACAAATATGTATTTGAGGTGGATGAATATATCTGAAAATAATCTTGTGAAAAGTTGATTATAAAACCACATACATGAACATGAATGAATTTAGGGAGTGTATAATAAGAGACATATATTTCATATTTTGAAAAATCTAGAGAGTGTAGATTTTTCACAAAACACATACAGAGATATAAAAAAGTAGCAATATATATGACAATCGAAATTCATCATGAAATACATATCATACACAGATCCAAAAATATTTATTTTACTGAATATGGATTTATGTATAATGTTGTTCAACTAGGAAGCTCACCCATAGGTTGAATTTTCAGTTCCAACAGCGTTTAGGAGGAGTGATCTCTTCTCACAATTTGTATCTGCCACGTCAGCCACCTCACAAGAATGTACGTGTGGTACCAGGTAGGATTCTATATGTGCATATAAAAATACATGTGCTGAATAGGCAACAGATAAGGGGAGACAGGAATTCACATAATTGATACCTTTCAAAACACATGAAGAACTATTTCAATTAATAATTGACCAGATTTATAACACCTACACTTTATCATGCAAAAGGCAAGTCCAACTATACACCATGCCTCCTCTGAACTGCTTGTATTTCTATTCTGTTTGGGTTATTTTTCTCCATCATATTAGGATTAGTAGTCAGAGTCTAGTAGGGTGTGGGTTAGTGTCAGGGTTTCAGTAATTCGAATGGAAAATAGGAAAATGAATCCATTGTGTATGAAATATGTGCTACAAAAAATCTTCCCACTCTCATTCAGAACAATGCCTTGACATTACCTTCACCCCAAGTAAGACACAATTAGAGGAGAAGAATTAGTAAATCTGTGAATACATATCTGGCATGGAAAATGCTCAGGAGACCACAACCTTGGGGGTTGTAAAGGAGTTTTCAAAAGTAAGCGACAGGATGAACACTCCACAATCATGCAACTCTGCTGGCCTAAATACTTCTTGAGAAACTGCCTCTGAGGTTGGGCACTTGAACTACATGTTGTTCTCAGGAGATTTACTGTCCTTTGTAGTGATACCATCAAAGATGGGTCTGCATTTATGTGACCTGGAGGACTTGGTTTCTTATTCTCCAAAGAACATGAGCCAGCAGTGCTGTATTCTCTCTTTGTAGGTAATCTGTGGCCACTGGGGGCTAAGTGTCTCTTCGTATTGACTGTGAAGCCAATTGGTCATCCTACAATTGTCGTGGTGTTTCTTGGTTCTGCACTGGGGTTTTTGTATTTGCTTCATGAAATACAAGGAGTTCAACTGGGACACAGAGCAGGAGGGAGTTCTGTCATGTGTGGAGGGTTAGGGTCTTCAGGAGAATTCACCAACCAGGCTTCTACCCCACATAGTTGCCCCCTTGTCCATAACAAACTGATTCTGAATATTGCCCTGAAACCTCTCCATATAAAAAGATGCCTTTACATATAAGGGTCTGCTGGCTGCACCATGTCAGCCAAAAGCCACTCGGAAGTCAATGGCAGATCCACATGGCCCCACCTCAGATGTTTTATCATACACCTGCACACCACAACTCTGGGCCCACTTCTCCTCAGCAGGCTCCAACTTACTGGCATCTCTGTTCTACACAATTTTCATGAAACAGAGTCAGTCAAGGCACTGTCTGGTACATTCATGATCAGCAAGAAGACATCCAAAGTTTCTCCAGTGACACTTGGTCATGGGAATTTCAAAAATTTCATGGTATTTATTAAGCCATGTTTCAAGGATGAAGTTTGTGGCACTGTGGGTTTCAATTCATTCAGGAACCATTAAATGTTGAGGAAGCTCATTTCAATGAAAGCTCTACAGAACTCTCACAGGTAAGGCTTCCCAAAGAGTGGCCAAAGACACATATATTTCATATGTTTAAAAATCTGGACAGTATATATATATATATATATATATATATATATATATATATATATATACATACACACACACACACACACACACATACACAGAGACATTAAAAACTAGCAATATATATACCAATCAAAATTCATCGTGAAATATATATCATCCACGTATCCAAAAATATTCATTTTACTGAACATGGATTTATGTATAAAGTTGTTCAACTAGGAAGCCCACCCATAAGTTGAATTTTCAGTTTCAACAGCGTTTAGGAGGAGTGATCTCTTCTCACAATTTGTATCTGACATGTCAGCCACCTCACAAGAAAGTACGTATGATACAAGATACGATTTTATATGTGCATATAAAAATACATATACTGAATAGGATACAGAGAAATGGGGGAGAAAGGAATTCACATATTTGATAAATTTAAAAACACATGGAGAACTCTTTAAACAAAAAATTGACTAGATTTATAATTCCTACGCTATATAATGGAAAAGGCAAGTCCAAATGTACACCATGCCTCCTCTGATTTTCTTGTATTTCTATTCTGTTTGGGTTATTATTCTCCATCATGTCAGGAATAGTAGTCAGAGCCTAGTAGGGTATGGTATAGTGTCAGGGATTGAGTATTTTGAATGAAAAATTGGAAAATGAATCCAATGTGTATACAAATATGTGCTACACAAAAATCTTCCCACTCTCATCCAGAACAATGCCTTGACATTATCTTCGCACCAAATACGACATTTAGAGGAGATGAGTTAGAAAATCTGTGAATACATATCAGGAATTGAATATGCTCAGGAGTTCACAAACTTGGAGGTGGAAGAGGAGTTTCCAAAAGTAAGTGACATGGTAAACACTCCACAAACATGAAGCTCTGCTGGCCTAAAGACTTCTGGAGAAAATGCCTCTGAGATTGGGCACTTGAAATATAAGTGGTTGTCAGGAGCTTTAGCTTCCTTTGTAGTAAGACCATCAAAGATGTGTCTTCATCTATGTGACCTGGAGGACATGGTATCTTATTTTCCAATGAACACGAGGCTGCAGTGCTGAAATCTCTCTTTGTAGGTCAACTGTGGCCACTGGGTTCTAAGTGTCTCCTCGTGTGGACTGTGAACCCATTTGCTCATCCTCCAATTTTTGTGGTTTTTCTTGATGCTGCACTGGGAGTTCGGTATTTGCTTCACAAAATACAAGGAGTTCAACTGAGACACAGTGCTGGAGGGCGTTTTGTCACGTGTGGTGGGACAGGGCCTGTAGGATTATGCACCAACCAGGCTTCTGTCGAACATAGCTTGCCCCCTTGACCAAAGCAACCTAATTCTGAACATTGCCCTGAAACGTATCCATACAACATGATGCCTTTACATATAAGGGTCTGCTGACTGCACAATGTCAGTCAGAAGCCATTTGGATGCCAATGGTAGATCCACATGAAACCACCACAGCTGTTTTATCTCACACCTGCCCACCTTTGCTCTAGGCCCACTATTCAGCAGGCTCCAACTAACTGGCATCTCTGATCTACACCATTTTTGTGAAACCCAGTAAATCAAGGCAGTATCTGGCACACTCATGATCAGCAACAGGATATCCAGTGGTTCTCCAGTGCCACCTGGTCATGGGAATTTCAAAAATTTTATGGTATATATGGAGCCATTTTTCAAGAATGAAGTTGGAGGCACTGAGTGTTTCAATTATTTCAATAACCATTAAATGGTGAGGAAGCTAATTTCAATGAAATCTCTGGAGGACTCTCACAGTCAAGGCTTCCAAAAGAATGGCCAAAATGTCACATGAAGCCAGACCCATTGAGGTCTACAATGTGAAGTCCATGTGTGTTTTGACTCTCAACTATGGCTGCCAAATCTTTCACAATAAAATCATGTGATATCCTGGCTGAGATTCCCAATGCTCTGTGGAAAGCCACCCAGGGCCTATATCTCAGTTTCCAAGGGGGAATCTTATGCGTGGCCTCCTAATATGCCAACACAATTCATAGCAATACTTCTTTGAGGTCAATTCCAGAACTCAGTCTTTATGGGGAATCACACCAGAGTTCAAGCCCAGGTGGACCCAGTCATCTTTTCCTACCACCACACAAATGACCACAATTAAAACCAAAAAACTCCCACATTGCCCTCATCTTCTTATATATAGACACTCATCATAAAACCTGGCTGGAGGTTTCCATGAGGGGTGCAGCCCAAGGCAGTGTACAAAATAAGCTCCCGTGCGCCTCATTTGCCTAATGTCATGGTGGCCTGGACATGCTTCCTGTGAACCAGGAGTGATCAAATAGGCCTGCCATTAATACTGCTCCGCTTCTCCAATTTGAGGCCTACTGACTGTGCATTTTAGATTATTTATGTGAATTAATGTCATGAGAAAACCCAAGCAACTCTGAGCTAGCCTCTGTAGGATTTAAAGAATTCACTTGACCCAAAGGATCTCTATTCTCACTTAATTGAGATCAGGAACCTTACAGAGGAAGTCAAGAGACTCTATCCACATGACTGTTCTTTTAGCCATTTTGGTTTTGGATGCACACATAGCAGGAGTTGGCCATCCATAAGGCAAGCGGCAGTCCATTCATAAATTTGGTAGGATGAATGCTGGGGAGCTTTCTCATAGACAGGACACATCCACTGATGCATTATCTTTTCTAATGTCTACAACCACGGACAGTGAGTTACAGACATAGAAACACTCACCTTGTCAAAAGACTTACTAGAAATAGTTCACTCCAAACCAAACAAACCACCTTTCCTACCTATTCTCAGAACATGAGACAAAACCAGAAACTCATACCCAAACCCACAAAGGCACCTCCTTCCCACAAGTAGGTCTGTGACTATCCGGAGTGTCTTCTGACTGGAGGGCCATACAATGTTCTCCAAAATAGCCTGTCCTGTCTCAGATCTTGTGTCTTTGGCCAACTCTCTGAAGTTGTCAGGAGTCAGCAGTGAGGCACTACCTTCTTTCTCAGGAAAGGCACCTCTTCAGAGCTTTTCTGCCATTTCGACATCCTAAAATCAGTAGTTAGCAAGAAAGAATGACCCTGTCCTCGGGAAATCCAAAAAGTGAGAACACTGGGACTGGGACTAAATCTGGCACTGTTTAACTGGCTTCCTGGATCCCAAGATCAGAGAGTTCCATCACAAAGGAAGTGAGGTGAGGTCACTTCCTTCAGGAACAGAATGAGTTCACTGCCTTGGCAACCATTTTGTCTTAACAGTTGCTTCCAAGGGTCCCATGAGATGGAAGCTGCCCCTGGTTCCTGTGACACATTCACAAGTTAGAATGGTATATCAACCATAGGCACCTGGGAACAACTCTCCACACAGGTCTCATTTGGTCCATCTTCTCTACATTAAGAATAGAGAGGCTGATTCAGACACAACCCTTCATCATGACCAGGTTGTTCGCCATGGAAGATGACTTTTGCTCAATCAGGTCCTTCAAAGCTGCCTACATCTTCTTCAGGGATCATTTTTGCATGGATCTTTGAGGTTCTCAGCAGGTGGAAGATCCCCTACATTCCTGGATTGTAAGACCAACTCTGTCCGTGCTCTTCTGTAAAGTTAGATTGAGGTAACAATGTATGGTTAGGGTTGATAACATGTTCGATTTGGGTTAGGAATCAGTCTGCTGCATGAATAATGGTATTGGGGGATGCCACCGAGGACTCGAGAAATCGAGGAACAATTGTCTCCTCGACTCAGTGATTTTTTGTTTCAGATTCTGTATTGCCAGCCCATAGGATTTTGCCTGCTACGCAGTCCTGGTCTCAGTTTTGGATGTCCATTGCCTGTCTTTATTGTCTTGTCTTGTCTGTGTTGTGTGTTGTTGCATTCACTGTTTGTGTATCTTTCAATATGGGACAGAGCACTTCAATGTCTCTGTCCCTGACCCTTGATCACTGGACCAAAGTTCGCTTAAGGGCTCAGAATCTTTCTTTTTCTGTAAAACTGCAGACTTGCCAGACTGTCTGTGCCTCAGAATGTTTCACCTTTCAAGTCGGATTGCCCCTAGAAGCATCTTTATACTTCCCACTAATTTAAAAAGTCAGAGATATTGTCTTTCAGCTGCGCACACATAGCCATCCTGATCAACAGCCATGTATCTTAACTTTGCAGGACCTCTGCAAGTCTCCTCTTCCATCGGTGAAGCCTTTCCTTGTCCCTTTCCCTGCTGGTACTGCTTCCCCCATGATCTCTCAAACCCTCTGCTCCTCCTCCTCCACCACCCTCTGTTCTCCCTGAGTCACAAGATTTGACTCTACTGGACTCTCATCCCCCTCCTCATACCCTGCCCTCATCCCCCAACCACCAACCCCCTCTAAGTGACTCCCCTGCAGCTGACTCAGCCTCTCCGCCATTGGAGGAAGCTAAGCTGGCCCTGCGCCCTCCAGATAACTCCCCCACAGCACACACAGCCCCACCTCCCCAGGAGGAAGCTGGCCCGGCTGAGGGAACTCACTGGCTTCGAATGATTGAAAACCCTGGAACTCCCGTGATGCTCCCCCTATGTCCCTATGGACCATTGATTGACGAAGGCCATGGGGGGAAAATGCAAGCTGACAAATATTGGTCTTTCTCCTCTTCAGACCTATATAACTGGAAAAATCACAATCCCTTTTTTTCCGAGGACCCCACCCGGCTCACAGGTCTGGTTGAGTCATTGATGTTTTCACACCTGAATACTTGGGATGACTGTCAACAATTACTAGACACTCTCTTTATGACAGAGGAACAAAAGAGAATTCTCCTGGAAGCTAGAAAAAAAATCCTCGGGCCAGATTGGAGACCAACACATCTTCCCAACTTAATCAAAGCTGGTTTTCCCTTGAAACAACCCAAATGGGACACCAACACCTTTGAAGTTAGAATGCATCTGTCCACTTATGGCCAGGTTCTAATAGTGGGCATCTGAGTGTCCGCTAGGCAACCAACTAATTTGGCCAAGGTAAGAGAGATTATTCAAAGGCCTGATGAATCTCCCTCTATGTTTCTAGAGAGAATTAGGGAGGCATATAGGAGATATACTCCTTTCGATGCTCAGGCAGAGGATCAAAAGACATCTGTCAGGATGGCCTCTATTGGGCAAGCTGCCCTGGATATTAAAAGAAAGTTACAATGCTTAGATGGATTACAAGATATGACTTTGAGAGACTTAGTCACAGAAGACAAGAAAGTATACCTTAAGAGAGAAACTGAGGAAGACAAGGGAGCAAAGGGAGGATAAAAGAAACAAAAGACAGACTAAGGTGTTGACTAAGGTCCTGGTCACAACAACAGAAGGGCCAGAAATTAAGAAACAGGGAGACATGAAGGGATACCTGGTCCCATGCCAGAGGCCACCCCTGGCCTCAGAACAATGTGCCTACTGTAAAAAAAAAGGACACTGGGCCAAAGAGTGCCGTAGAAAGAGAAAGCCACGCCAGTCAGCCATTCTGACTCTGGAGGATGACTAAGAAAGTCGCGGCTCAGATCCCCTCCCTGAGTTCAGGGCAACTTTTGAATTGGAGGGGACCCCAGTAAACTTTGAAGTGGATACAGGGGCAATATACTCACCCCTAAGACCACTTTGGGCCCTCTATCAAATAAAAGGTCTCTAGTTCAAGGGGCTAATGGCAGTAAATATCTGGCTTGGACAACTAAGAGGATCATGGACCTGGGGAAAGGAAAAATCCATCACTCCTTCCTAGTAATCCCAGAATGCCGGGCCCCATTGATGGGCAGAGATCTGCTCACCAAGCTCCGGGCCAAAATAACTTTTCACCCTGAAGGCCCCCAAGTGGAATTTCTAAATCTTTCAGTAAAAACTCCTATAATCACAGCTCTAACTATATCAGTAGAAAATGCACATCAACTCACTCACCTTGGTTAAAAGAAACTGCAGGTATTTCTGAAGTATCAAGAACAGAGTTTTCCACTAACTGACTCACAGCAAAAAGAAATAGCTGAATGGGTAAAAAAAGCCTGTCGAGTCCATCAAATGGTTAATGCTTACCCTTCCAAGCTTCCTGCAGGAAAGCACCTATGAGGATCCAGACCAGGACAATTCTGGGAAGTTGACTTTACTAAAATTAAGCCAGCAAGGTATGGACATAAATATCTCCTAGTCTTTGTAGATACATTTTTAGGATGGATTGAATCTTTCCCCCCTAAAAAAGAAAAGAAAAAATAAAAGAAACAGCACAAAAGGTGGTCCAGAAGATCCTGGAAGATATTTTTCAAAGACACGGCCTGCCTAAGGTAATACGGTCTGATAATGCACCGGCGTTCCTGGCTCAGGTAAGTAAGGGGTTAGCCAGGAACCTGGGGATTAATTGGAAGTTATATTGTGCTAACAGACCCCAGAGTTCAGGACAGGTAGAAAGAATGAATAGAAGCATTAAAGAGGCCTTAATGAAATTAAGCTTAGAGACCAGCATAAAAGATTGGACTATGCTCCTGCCATATACAATGTTTCATGCAAGAAATACTCCCTCTGTTTTTTTGAGTAACCTCATCCCCTGTGAAATTCTCTAGGGTGCCTCTCCTCCAGTAAGTGACCTAAGCCCAACTGTAAGACCTAACGATCCCTTCCACACCCCCTTGCTTGACAGACTTAAACTCTTGAAAGAACTCAGTGATACCTGTGGAAACAGCTGGCCACTGCCTACCAAACTGGGGACGAGGGGACTCCACATCGATATCAAGTAAGAGACTTCATCTACGTAAGACGATATCAGGTGTCATCCCTGGAACCCTGCTGGAAAGGACAATACCAGGTGCTACTTATAACATCTACAGTGGTAAAGGTAGACAGAATCACTTCCTGGATCCATGCCTCTCATCTCAAGCCTGCGCCCTGTCCACACTCTGGCTAGAAACTGGAAAAGACTGGTAACACTTTCAAATTGCATATTCACCATGTGGATAAGGCTATAGAATCTCCCCTTGGCAACAAGTAGTCCTAACCCTCATCAGCCCGTGCAGCAGCGATGGCTGATCACAAATTCTACTGCAAAAGATGTATAATCTATCTTGCATACAGCCCCCTTAGGTACCTGGTGACCATCACTTTACCCAGACATTTGTCAGCTGGCTATAGGTCTTTCCTATTGGGATATTCCTGATGAAGAGGATTCCACTAAAATTCCATTAAATCTCTTCCGTACCATAGATAATGGAAACAAACATTATGGATGTAGGGACACACGAGCCAGATGCAGGTTGGCTAGCCTAGATTACTATGTTTGCCCGACCGACCATCAAAGCCACAAACAGCCATGAGTGTGTGGGGGGAAAGCCGACTTCTTCTGTAAGTAATGGGGATGTGAGCATACAGGGGCTGCCTGATGGAACCCAAACTCCTCATCAAATTCAGTGCACAGCATTGGCCATATTACGAATTAGATAACAAAAACCAATGGCTCCCAGAGGGGTCTCTAGATCCTCAAATTCTGCATGACCTTTTTAACATCTTCAAGTGCTCAAAAGGGTGAAAGGAGATTCCCCTATGTGGAGGCCTTTTCCCTCCTTCACTCACATCCTGAACTCTGCTTATCCAATAGATCCTCACCTTCAGCCTTCTGCTCCAGAGTCTCTGCTGTCACTCCCACTTCAGAAACCTGATTTCTTCCCTCCAATTAATAGATCAAAAACCCAAACCTTCGCTGGTTCTCAGACCATTGCCCCCTTGCTGAGTTAGCAGTTACTGAAGTACCCCTCCACCCACTCACTCCTCTCTTCTCCTGTCAGTGCCCACACCGGGTGCCACCAGGTCCTCTTTTCAGCTAACCCAAAGCTCAAACCAGCTGAGGAGAGTCCTCAGACCCCTATTCAAGATGTAATAAAAATGGCCTTTAAAGTTGCTTTGTCATCACTGAAAACAGTTTACTAAGAATTTAAAGTCCCTCACATGCGTTTTGGGATACTCACTCCCGTCTTCCCCTCTGCTCTACCTGTTCTACTGCTCAAGTTTTTGTTGCTAGGAAAATCCCAAACCATTTCTCAAATTATTCTTTTACATCCCTCCTTCCTCATTCTCAGATCCTCGGAGCTGCTCTCAGCCCCACCTTCCCTGTCTTCCCCTTCTGTACCAGGCCCACTGAAAAGTCTTAACTGACCTTCTCCAGAAGTCTTCACCATGGCTGAGTTTTGGACTTTCATGAAAAGAGTCCCTGTAAAAGAGTTCAATGTAGTTAAACTTCCTCTTTTCATATTGCCCTGTTCTACTTGGCCACTGGCTAAAAAAATCAGCAATCCTTAGCTAGACACCCTCTTTCTAGTTTTTCACAAAAATATGTGAAAAAAGCCTTGGGCCTTGACCTGGGGCTTCAGAGAGATGGCTACATTTCTAAGTTAAAGAAGTTAGCAACTGGGCTCCGTGGTAACAGCTGGCAGGGGGAAAATAAGAAAGGGAAGAAAAAGCTCTTACCTTCCCAAGTGTCCTTGAAAAGTTAACTTGCCCAGAACTGAGGAAAAAAACAGAAACAAAAACTGCTTTTTTCAACTTCTGCAGACTGTGAACTTCTGAGCCCCTTCCCTTAAATGTTGGGTACAAAATTCTGAAACTACCTCAACTTGGGTTTCAGAGGATTACTTGATTACAACAGAATCAATGCCCTCTGAATCCGGTTGCAACCAAATAGGACAGTTTCCCTGTCTTCACTGTTATCTTAGGTGCCTTGCCTTGTCTGTCCCTACTACAGCATAATTCTATATACTTAAACATTGCTTATGTTTTCATGAAATGGTCAACAGATGTGATTAATTGTGTAATGGTGCAGATGTTTCCCAGAGTGCTCTATCACGACACAGGTTAATTTGAAGATCAAATAGGGGGGCATACAACCCTGTTCCACTGAAAATATATATCCCTCCCTTTAGCCATCCTATTAGGAATAGGAATTGCTGCACTGGTGCGCACGGGAACTACTGCCTTTGTCCATGGGACTCAACAAATGACAAAAAATATGACAGCAATAGACCAAAACGAAGATATTAGAAACCTCCATCAGAGCTTTGCATGAATCTTTAACCTCTCTCTCTCTTTACATAGTTATCGAAGGCTCTGTGAATTTATATGGTGAAGATTGTGTAACTCCGTGGCCTTTTGAATGGAGCCATCAAAAATTGGAAAGATGAAACGAGTTGCTGCATCAGCTTGGGCATTACCTTGTATTAGAGGGCTCGGAAGATCAGAGTGTTCCCTGATGTGTCCTAAGAAAAATGGGTGTTGTCTGGCCTGAATTAGCTGCTGAAGCTGGTGAAACAGAAAGCCCACATTGGAAGAAGGCTTAATGGTGGGTGAAATCTCCAGCAGGGGCACAGAATGAGCAATGCAGGCACTGTACGTATAAATATTAACAGGATTATCAAAAAAATGTTTTAAAAACTTGTGTTATGGCAAACAATTCCACAAACTGTGCTGAATGATAGACAGCATCAAAGGTGGTAGGCTGGTTATTGACAACAAAGACTGCTCGGCCATTACTGGAACCGTCTGTAAAGACAGTAAGGAATTGAGGAATGGGAGCCTTTTGAGTAATTTTGGGAAAAATAAATGGATGTAACTGGACAAAATGTAAAAGGGGGTCTTTGGGGAGGTGATTATCAATTGTTCCCAAAAAGCCTGATAGGACAATACCCCATTCATCCTCTGTCTGTAGTAAATATTGGTTTTGGTCCTTAGTAAATGGAATTAAAATATTATCAGGGTCTTTGACAAAATGTTGTCGAGTTAGCAAACGACCTTTAAAAATAATAGAAGCTAGCTGAGCAAGATAAACAGTAATAACCTTGGAGGATGTGGTGGGTAAATGGACACAAAGCAAGGAGTAGCCTTTATTTTTAAAATGTGTATTTCACTGCCAAAATATTCCTGTGGTTGTATGAGGATTGTGTAAAATAACCAGAACCAGAGGAAGGTTATAAGAATTTTGTGTAACAAACTTTTGGGCAATGGCTTCTGTGACTTGATTTAATGCCTGCCATGCCTCAGGAGTAAGCTTTTGAGGGGAGGAGGGGTGGGAATCACCTCTCAAAATATCATTAAGGGGCAAATGTACACAAGTGGGTAATTTTAAATATATTCATAGCCATTGAATATCCCCCAGTAATTTTTGAAAATCATTAAGGATGTGAAGATGGTCCAACCGTAGTTGTATCTTAGGAATTTGGATCTGATTATCTTGAAGTTTAAGGCCCAAATAGCTATAACGGTTCTGTGTTTGAACCTTATCAGGAGCTATCTCTAGTCCCAAGCTAGTGAGGATTTTGTAAAGGTCCAAGTAACAATTATTATGGTCATATGTATTAGGTGCAGCAATTAACAAATCATCCATATAATGTAAAATATAAATTTGTGGCCATCACTCTCTCACAAGGTGTACTGCTTGAGCAACGTATTTTTGGCAAAGACTAGGGCTGTTGGCCATACCTTGGGGAAGAACCTTCCACTGAAATCTCTGCATAGGGCCCTGAAAATTAATGCAAGGGAGACTAAAGGCAAAATAGGGTCTATCCTCAGGATGTAAAGGAATGGTAAAAAAACAATCTTTTAAGTCAATAACCATTTTACAATAGTTTTTGGAAATAGCCACTGGTGTGTGAATGCCTGGCTGTAGTGCTCCCATCGGGTGCATAACTTTATTAATGGCACACAAATATTGTAAAAGGCACCACTTGCCTAATTTTTACTTGATAAAAAAATAGGAGTATTCGATGGTGAGGTTGAGGGCTCTACATGGCCGGCTGCCAGCTCTTTCTGCACTAACATGGAGGCAGCCTCCAAATTTTCTTGGGTAAGGGGCCACTGATCCACCCACACAAGAGTCTGAGTCTCCCAAATAAGTTTATCTCCATGGGGTACAGGAGAGTCAGGGACCGACACTAAAAATCCGAATACCCAAGTCCCTATGTATTTGTTTTTTGTATGGGTTGTATAGGCTCAACCAGTCCTTGTCTCAGTCTCCCAAGGCCTGTACCATGGACAAAATTGATATGAAGCATTTGATGAGTCACTATGGAATTGGGACTGGCCAGAATAACTTCCATTTGACTCAAAATATCTCGGCACCATAGGTTAACAGGGAGGTCAGGAACAACGAAAGTAGTCACCATTCCTTTATTACCCTCTTTATCAGTCCAGCGAAGAGCCCTAGAGCTGACCAGAGGATTTTTTGACTGTCCTATCCCTTTAAGGTCAGTCAAGGATGGGGTGAGGGGCCAAGCTGATGGCCAGTATTTTGGAGAAATAATTGTGGCAACAGCCCAGTACCTAGAATTCCTTGGAATTCTTTTCCTTCAATAAGTAAGGATATGGTGGGTCTATTGTGAGAAATGGGTTGAACCCAATATACATCAGAGGAGCCCAAGGATTCAGTCCCCCTCAGTAGGTTTGGGCGGTGGAAGTGCCTGCTGGATAAAAGGGAAGGAGTATTAATTTGCAAGTCTTGTTCCTGCTGCGATGGCCACAACTCCATTAATAGCTGTGGCCAGTATTTTTATTTCTCCAGTGAAATCATAATCATTAATGCTAGGGAAGAAATGAACACCTTGTAAGTTAGTAGAGGCTCTTCCAAGAATAAAGGCACACATATGAGATGGAGGGGGACCCATAATTCCAGTGGGTATTATCTGGGGCCCTTGCATTGAGTCTAATATAGTATCGGTGGTGGCACAGAAGTCCAATCCTGCACTGCCAGGGGTGGCTAGTTTGAGGGAGGCAATTTTGGAGAAGGATTTTGAGGTAGGTTGGGAGTTTGGGAGGGAACAAATTTTATTGCCCCTGGGTTTGTCCTGGGAGATGTCATGGCCAGGGGCTGGCCCCGCAGGGAGTTTCCCAAGAAGAGGAAAGAAATAGGCTGTCTGAGGGCATTTGTCTTAGATCTACACTCACTGCCCCAGTGATGACCTTTACCACATCTAGGGCAAAGGGTAGCTTGGGGCGGTTTAGCCCCAGTTTGAGGAGACACTATTCCTAGGCTTTGTTTGCCTGTCAGACACTTGCGTGCAAAATGGCCAGGTTGTTTACAAGTAAAGCAAGTATTTGAGCCAGGATTGTGAAAGTTCTTGGTAAAAGCGGCACCTAGGACAAGATCCATGGCATGGGCTGCACCCACCCCTGCACAGAGTCTAATAAAGTCAGAAAGTTTCCCTTTATCCTTATGTGGTCAAAAAACATCCTGGCATGCCGGGTTGAAGTTTTCAAAGGCAAGATGTTTTACAAAGGTGCTTTCGCTTTGGCTTGGTCCAAGCAAGCATTCTGCAGCTAGGTTAAGCCAGGGAACAAAGTAGCTATAAGGCTCTCCGGGCCCTTGTCAAATTTTTGCCAGGGAAGTGGTAGCCAAGGCCTTTTGAGGGAGGTGTCTCCAAGCATATAAGGAAGCCATCTGAATCTGCGTCAAAAGTCCAGCAGGGAAATGTGCCTGTTTAGTTTTAGTGTCAAAAGGCTCATTGCCCACTAGCTTAACATAAGTCCCGGATTTAGAGGAGGCCTTAGTTAATATTTTTTGAGCAGTTTCCCGACAGTGCTCTTTGAAATCTGCATTCCATAACAGGAAGTCTCTGGCACTGAGGGTAGCTTGGTCTAAAAATTTCCAATAATTGGGAGTAAGCCATTGTGTGCTGTGGATTTCTAATAAAGGCAACATGTAGCACGCAGTGGGGCCATAGTGAGCACAAGCCTTTTTAAGTTTTTCAAGAAAATGCAGGCTTAATTTTTTGTAGACTCTGGGTTCCTTCCTGCCTAGGGGTGAACTTCTCATCCTCTGAGTCTTGATCTCCTTGATTCACTTCCTCGCTTCCTCCTCTTGATACTCATCTAAGTCTTTGACCTCAGCCTGGGCAGGCTTATCTGACTGGTGGTGACTGGGAATGCGAGCACAGGCCGATGGAGTGGCTTCACCTTTGTATTAGACCGCTGTGGGACAGTTGCACTGACTCCGTACCTAAGGCTAATGAACATAGCTCAGATTGAAGCGATCTTAATTCTTTTAAAGGTTGGATCTGTTCCCTTCTATATTGTAAGGATGCTTTCAAGGGAGCCAGGTTAGGCAAGGGAAGTGGGAAAAAATATCTGGGGGGGGGCATTTTTACCCTGAAGGGTCAGAGCACAAAAGGCAGTAGGGAAATAGGAGGGAGGTGGATGTGTAAGTCCTATAGGCTGTGGCAGGGTCCTGAGAGGTGGAGGGTCTTCTGAATTGTAGCGAGCTGCTTCCTTCTCCCAGGTAGCCTCCTCCACAGGAGTCAATGTGTCTCCGGGATTTAAAACTGGATAAAGGCAGTTGGTAATTATTGGAGCCTTATTCATTAGGGTGGTATTTTTAGGGGGATCAGGAAGGGTCCCACGGTCCTGGGGAGCCTGAGAAGGGTCTATGTCTATACTAACTGAGGGGCATGCCGAGGGGGAATGAGAGGTAGTTGCATAGTCTCTTCCCCAATCCTGACAAGTTTTAAGGTACCATTGTCAAAGGGTGAACTTTTAAGAATTTCATTAATTAAGTTCCAGTAAGAAAAGGTGGGAACAGGCACATTTTCTGGGCAAAGGATTCATAATAATCTTTTATACAGTCTCCTACTCTAAGCCATCTTTTATCATCAATGATCCTTTCAAGGGGAAACCATGGACACAGTTCTCCTTTGTGTGAAAAGAAAAAATTTAAGTCTTTTTTCTTAACACGCGCCCCCAGGTCTTGAAGGACTCCTTGAGGGCTGACAAAAACAAATCATGTGACGAAACTGCTTGTCCCATGGTGGGTCACTCACCGTGCGTCATCCCCACCCTCCTCCTGGATCTGTTTCTCGGTGGTGTCTTCTGCTGTGATCGCGAGCTCCGCATGACAAAGTCTTCCAGGAGGTCGGGGTCCCCCTCAGTCAAAGGCTCGAGACCCAGTCGTTGGGCGCCAGATGTCCCGGCCGGCAGGACACATCAACATGGGCAGCGAACCTAGATAGGGAGGAATGAAGGGACAAGAGACACGAGAGATGACAGCAAGACAGGAGTTCTGATCAAGCTGCAAATTTTTATTGTTAACACAGGGGTATTTATATGCTGGATGTGGGAAATCTCTCTTATTTCTAGATGTCTTCACAAGGTGAGATAACCTCAGAAAGTTTCAGGAAGACAGATGGCCGCAGGATGTCTCAGGGAGACAGATGGCTACAGGATGTCTCACAGACAGGATGTCTCCTGGTGGCTGTTTCTTGTAAGTGTCTGGCTATTCTTTGAAGGAGAATTCCTTCTACCTCTGACAGTCAGGGATTCAGTATTTCGAATGGAAAATTGGAAAATGAATCCAATGTGTATGCAAATATGTGCTACCCAAAAGTCTTCCCACTCTCATTCAGAACAATGCCTTGACATTACCTTCACCCCAAATAAGACACAATAACAGGAGAAGAGTTAGAAAATCTCTGAATACACATCTGGAATGGAAAATGCTCAGGAGTTAACAACCTTGGAGATGGTAGAGGTGTTTCCAAAAGTAAGGTACATGGTGAAAACTCCACAAACATGGAGCTTTGTTGGCCTAAACACTTCTTGAGAAACTGCCTCTGAGGTTGGGCACTTGAAAAATATGTTGTTGTTAGGAGCTTTTGCTTCCTTTGTAGTGAGACCATCAAAGCTGTGTTTGCATCTATGTGACCTAGAGCACATGGTTTCTTTTTTTCCAATGAACATGAGGCAGCAGGGCTGAATTCTCTCTTTGTAGGTAAACTGTTGCCATTTGGGGGCTAATTGTCTCCCAGTGTGGACTGTGAAGCCATTTGGTGTTTCTCTAATTTTTGTGGTGTTTCTTGCAGCTGCACTGGGAGTTTGGTATTTGCTTCACGAAATATGAGGAGATCAACTGGAACAGAGTGCTGGAGGGAGTTCTGTCACGTGTGGTGGTTAAGGATCTGCAGGAGAGTGCACCAACCAGGCTTCTATTTCACATAGATTGCCCCCTTGACTATAGCAGTCTGATTCTAAACATTGCCCTGAAACCTCTCCATATAACAAGATGCCTTTACATCCAAGGGTATGGGGGCTGCACCATGTCAGTCACAAACCATTTGGAAGCCAATGGCAGATCCACATCACCATACCACAGATGTTTTAACAAACACCTGCACACCACTGTTCTAGGCTGACTACTCAGCAGGCTCCAAATTACTGGCATCTCTGTTCTACACCATTTTCATGAAACCCAGTCAATCAAGGCACTGTCTGGTTCACTCATGATTATCTATAGGACATCCAAAGGTTCTCCAGTGACACCTGGTCATGGGAATTTCAAAAATTCAATGGTATTTATCTATCCATTTTTCAAGGATGAAGTTTGAGGCACTGTGGGATTCAATTCATTCAGGAACCATTAAATGGAGAGGAAGCTCATTTCAATGAAAGCTCAGGAGAATTCTAACAGGCAAGGCTTCCCAAAGACAGGCTAAAAGGTCACATTAAGCCAGGCATTTGAGGTCTACAATGTGTGGTCCATGTGTGTTTTGACTTGCAACTATGGCTGCCAATTCTTTTAGAATAAAATCGTTTGCTATCCTTCCTGAGATTCCCAGTGCTCTGTGAAAAGCTACCCTGGGCCTAGATCTCAGTTTCCAAGGACGACTCTCATGCCTGGCCTCCTAAAATCCCAACACAATACATGGCAATACTTCTTTGAGGTTAGTTCCAGAACTCAGTCTCTAAGGGGAATCACAGCAGTGTTCAAGCCCAGGTGGACCCAGTCATCTCTTCCAACGGCCACAAAAATGACCACAATAAAAACCAAAACACTTCCACATGGCCCTCATCTTCTTCCATATAGACACTCATCATAACCTCAGGCTGTAGGTTTCCATGAGGGCCACAGACAAAGACAGTATCCAAAATAAGGTCCTTTGCCCCCATTTGCCTAAAGTCAGTGTGGCAGTTACACTCTACATGTGAACCAGGTGTGATCAAAGAGGCCTGGCGTTAATATGGCTCTGATTCTCCATTTTGTGGCCTAATGACTGAGGGGTTTAGATTCTTTTTGTTAATTGGAGTCATGAGAAAACCCAAGAACCTATGGCCTAACCTCTGCAGTGATTTGAAGAACTCATTTGACCCAAAAGATCCCTATCCTCAAAGATGGAGGTCAGGAACCTTACAGAGCAAGGCAAGAGACTTAATCCACAATGACTGCTCTTTTGGCTATTTTGGTTTTAGATGCACATATGGGATTTTTTTAGATCCATCAGGTGCTGAGAATCTAAGCCACAACCTCACACAGGGCCAAGAAGCTGATTCAGACACATCCCTTTCTAAAGCAATTAAGCAAAGAGCTGATGCCCATACATTTCCATTTGAAAACTCTTCAGTCTTTTCAAAGGGGTGCCTGAAGCAAAGACCTTCCTGACATTCAGGGCAACAGTACAATAGGTAAGCAAAAGGCCCAAAGCAAAGTTTCTCTATTGAGACTTTCCTGGTCACACTGATATCTGAGTTTTCTGAGATGCTCACCATTCCCTTCAGCTATCCAGTACATAGCCGTGTCACAGAGCTTGGAGGTGGTACATATCTTGGACACAAAACCATGAGCCTATTCTGGAGATTGTCCAGAATTCAGAAAGAAAACAGCAACTTATGTAGATATTAGGAGTGGCCCATTCATAAGGTAAGCCGCAGATCATTCATAAATACGGCAGGATAAATCCTGGAAAGATTTCTACTAGACAGGACATATGTATTGATGCGCTCTCTTGTCTAATGTCTACAACCTTGGACACAGTGGGATACACAGACATAGAAACACTCGCCTTGTCAAAAGACTTACTAGAAACAATTCACACCAAACCAAACCAAACAACTTTCCTACCTATACTCAGAACATGAGACAAACCAAAAACCCACACCCACACCCACACAGACCCCCAAGTAGGTCTGTGAAAATACGGAGTGTCCTTTGACTGGTGGGCCTTAATATATTCCCCCATAATGGGCTGTCCTGTCTCAGATCTGGTCTCTGTGTCCAACTCTATGAAGCTGTCAGGAGCCAGTGGTGAGCCACTACCTTCTTTCTCAGAAAAAGCCCCTCTTCAGACCTTCTTGGCATTTGGCCATCCTCACATCAGTAGGTACCAAGAAAGACTGTCTCTGTCCTTGGAAATTCCAAACAAGTTTGACCACTGGGAGTTGGACTTGGACTGGCTCTGGGTGCCTGGCTTCCTGTATCCCAAGTTCAGAGAGTTCCATCACCAAGGAAGTTAGTTGAGGTCACTTCCTTCAGGAACTGAATGAGGTCACTGCCTTGGAAACCACTTTGTCCTCACAGTTGCTTCCAAGGGTCCCATGAGATGGATGCTGCCCCTATTTCCCGTGACACTTTCACAAGTTAGAATTGTATATCACCCATAGGCACCCGGGAACAGCTCTCCACAAAGGCCTGGTTTGGTCCATCTTCTCTACATTAAGAAGAGAGAGGCTGATTCTGACACAACCCTTCATCCTGACCAGGTTGTTTGCCATGGAAGATTACTTTTAATCTTTCAGGTCCTTCATTGCTGCCTACATCTTCTCCAGGGATCATTTCTGCATGGACCTTTAAGATTCTCAGCAAGTGGAAGATCCCCTACATTCCTGTATTGTAAGACCAACTCTGTCCCTGCTCTTCTGTAAAGTTAGATTGAGAGAAGAGTGTATGGTTAGGGTTAATACATGTTTGATTTGTGTTATGACTCATTCTGCTGGATGAATAATGGTATTGGGAACCTGCGATATTTATAAGATTATATAGGTGAAATATATGTATGAAAACAGAAATCTAGAATTTGAAGCCCAGAAGCGCATTGGGCCCTTGATTGGGATACATAGTGTTGAATTACGTTCTGCACAGATGTCTCAGATTAATCCATATACAATGGCATAGGACCTTGTAAATTGGATGATTGAATGAGGAAGAGAACATCCAGTCAAAAAGGGATAGTTGGTAGGATTACAAAGATAGTCGGTAGGTTAGGAAGTAGAGTGAGTTTAGAATTTGGACCGAAACTTCTTTAAAAATAGGGTTTCAGTTAGAGAGTGAATGTAAATGTCAGCACATATGAAGATTCAGTCACAATGATGAACTTTGAAAAATATGTGGGAAAGCAGTTAATAATAGAGATATTACAAAATCAGGCAAAGTATAAAGTGAGTGATAGGATTAGACATTTTGAACAGGGTTGAGTTTGAATATATAATCTTAAGAAGAAACAAATATTCAGTCACCAGTAGGATTGACATTTGAGAGCATTAGACAACCTGGCCTTGGATGCTTTTAGTAATCCATGTTCACTTTCCCTTTAGGCTTTGGTAAAATCACAAGTGTGACCTTTGCATTTTTTGTCCAGAATATTACAGTCATAGAATGTATATGTAGATCAGGTGACATGAATATTTCTTCCAGCAATTCTGGGAGCAATGTTTTGAAGTCCTATAAATTAGTATTGGGTGTACAAAGAGGTGTACCCTGTGTGTATGAATATAGAGATAATGCATGAATAGACCACATTTTGAATAAATAATATAACTGGTCCCACTTTAAATAACAGATTGAATTGATATCTGAAATCTTATAAGAAATCTTATATTGATATAACATCATTCATTCCAACCAGCAATACATCTAAAGGTAATATTAGGATTATAGTTTATCATGAAAAATATGTGAGTTTTGCTTCAAAAGTGATCATGAAAATTGAAAATAATGTGTTTAAAAAGAAGTCTCATCAAAAGACCAGTCAAGAAACATGGAGGAATACATGTGTTCTGACGAAGAAAGTGATTGAAAGTGAAACTAATGCCTATAAATTTGCGAACTTGTGGATGAAAATATATCCTATGATGTGCATAAACTGAAGAAACAGTAATGTAGCAGTCTTGAATAAAAATGAACATCAAAATACACATCATGTCCCATAGGAATCTACTTGCATTGATGTTAAACTGGGTCAGTTACTGTAGAAATATTAGGATTTTTATGCACCATTCACTAAAGTTAATTTTCAGTACTAGGAAACAAATATGTATTTAAGGAGAATGAATATTTTGAGAAAAGTCTTGAGAAAATTTGATTATAAATCCACATACTTGAATATGAATGAGTTAAGGAAGTGTATAATAAGACACATATTTCATATTTTAAAATATCTGGAGAGTATATATATATATATATATATATATATATATATATATATATATATATACACACACACACACACACACACAAACAAACATACACAGACATTAAAAATAACATAATATATACCAATTGAAATTCACCGTGAAATGTATATCATCCAGAGATCCAAAAATACATATTTTCTTGAACCTGGATTTATGTATAATGTTATTCAACAAGGAAGCTCACTCATAGGTTGAATTTTCAGTTCCAATAGCATTTAGGAAGAGTGATCTCTTAAAATTTGTATCTGCCAAGTCAGCCACGTCACAAGAATGTACGTGTGGTATAAGGTAAGATTCTATAATTGCATGTAAAAATACATGTGCTGAATAGGCTACAGAGAAAGGGAGACAGGAATTCACATATTTGTTAACTTTAAAACACATGGAGAACTATTTCAACAAATAATTGACTACATTTATATCTCCTATCCTATATAATGCAAAAGACAATTCCAACTATACACCATGCCTCCAGTTCTGAACTGCTTGTATTTTTTTCTTTTTGGGTTATTTTTCTCCATCTTGTTAGGATTAGTTGTCAGAGTGTACCAAGGTAGGTGTTAGTGTCAGGTATTCAGTATTTCGAATGGAAAATTGGAAAATGAATACAATGTGTATGTAAATATGTGGTACACAAAAATCTTTCCACTCTCATCCAGAACAATGCCTTGACATTACCATCACCCAGAGAAAGACACAATTAGAGGAGTAGAGTTAGAAAATCTGTGAATAAATAACTGGGATGGAATATGCTTAGGAGTTCACAAACTTGGAGGTGGTAGAGGAGATTCCAAAAGTAAGGGACAGAGTAAACACTCCACAAACATGGAGCTCTGCTGGCCTAAAGACTTCTTGAGAAACTGCCTCGTAGGTTGGCACTTGAAATATATATTATTGTCTGGAGCTTTAGCTTCCGTTGTAATGAGACCATCAAAGCTGGGTCTGAATCTATCTGACCTGGAGGACATGGTTTCTTATTTTCCACTGAATATGAGGCAGCAGTGCTGAATTCTCTCTTTGTAGGTAAACTGTGGAAACGGGGGGCTAAATGTATCCACATGTGGACTGTGAAGCCATTTGGTCATCCCCCACTTTTCGTGGTGTTTCTTGCTGCTGCACTGGGATTTTGGTATTGCTTCATGAAATACATAGAATTCAACTGTTACCCGGTGCTTGAGGGAGTTCTGCCATGTGTGGTAGGTCAGGGTCTGCAGGAGAATGCACCAACGAGGCTTCTATCCCACATAGCTTGCCCCCTTGACCATAGCACCTTGATTCTAAACATTGCCCTGAAACGTCTCCATATAACAAGATGCCTTTATATATAAGGGTCTGCTGGCTGCACCACGTCAGTCACAAGCAATTTGGACGCCAATGGGAGATCCATATGGCCCCACCACAGATGTTTTATCACACACCTTCCCACCACAGCTCTGGGCCCACTCCTCAGCAGTCTTCAACTTTCTGACATCTTTGTTCTGAACCATTTTCATGAAAACCAGTCAATCAAGGCACTGTATTATATACTCATGATCAGAAACAGGACATCCAAAGTTTCTCCAGTGCCACCTGGTGATGGGAATTTAAAAAATTTCATGGTATTTATCTAGCCATTTTTCAAGGATGAAGTTGGAGGCACTGTGTGTTTCAATTCATTCTGGAACCATTAAATGGTGAGGAAGCTCATTTCAATGAAATCTCTGGAGAACTCTCACAGGCAAGTCTTCCCAAATAGTGGCCAAAAGATCACATGAATTCAGGCCCATTGATGTCTACAATTTGCCGTCCATGTGTGATTTGACTCTCATCTATGGCTGCCAAGTCTTTCACAATAAAATCATGTGATATCCTGGCTCAGATTCCCAGTGCTGTGTGAAAAGCCACCCTGTGTCTATATCTCAGTGTCCAAGGGCCACTCTCTTGCGAAGCCTCCTAAAATCCCAAGACAATTCTTGGCAATACTTCTCTGAGGTCAGTTGAAGAACTCATTCTCTAAGGGAAATGACCCCAGAGTTCAAGCCCAGGTGGACCAAGTCAACTCTTCCAACCGCCACACAAATGACCACAATTAAAACCAAAACACTCCCACATGGCCCTCATCTTCTTCCATATAGACACTCATTATTACCTCTGGCTGGAGGTTTCCATGAGGGGCGCAGCCCAAGACAGTGTCCAAAATACACTCCCTTGCCCCTCATTTGCCTAAAGTCTGGGTGGCCTGGAAACTCGTCCGGGGAAGCAGGAGTGATAAAATAGGCCTGCTGTAAATACTGCTCTGCTTCTCCAGTTTGAGTCCTACTGAAAGTCAGTTATAAATTCTTTATGTGATTTGGATTTTGCAGAAAACCCAAGCACCTATGGGCTAGCCTCTGCAAGGCTTTGAAGAACTCATTTGAACCAAAGGTTCCTATTCACCCTTGATTGAGGTCAGGAACCTTACAGAGGTAGGCGAGAGACTTCTTCCACAATGACTGCTCTTTTGGCTAATTTAGTTTTGGATTCACACATGGGATCTTTTTTTACATCCATCATGTGCTGAGAATCTAAGCCACAGCCTCACACAGGACCTAGAGCCTGATTCAGATACATCCCATTCCAAAGCAATTAAGCACAGAGCCACAGGTGATTCCCATTAGTTTCCATTTGAAAACTGTTTTCTTCAGGCTTCCCAAATTGGGGCCTGAGGCAAAGGCCTTCCTGACATTCAGGGCAACAGAACAATAGGTAAGAAAACAGCCCAAAGCAGTGTTTCTCCACTGAGACTTTCCTGATCACACTGATATCTCAGTTTTCTGAGATGCTCGCAATTCCCTTCAGCTATCCAGTACATGGCCATGTCACAGAGCTTGGAGGTGGTACATATCTTGGACACAAAAACATGAGCCTATTCGGGAGAGTGGCCAGAATTCAGAAAGAAAACTGGAACTTAGGAAGATATCAGGATTGCCCATGGATAAGGAAAGCCACAGTTCATTCATAAATTGGGAAGTATGAATGCTGGGAAGCTTTCTACTAGACAGGACACATCCATTGAAGCATTCTCTTTTCTAATGTCTACAACCACGGACACAGTGGAATACACAGACCCAGAAACACTCGCCTTGTCAGACGACTTACTAGAATCAGTTCACTCCAAACCAAACAAATCACCTTTCTTACATATTCTCAGAGCATGAGACAAAAAAACACAAACCCACACACACACACCCACAAAGGCAAATCCTTCCCCCAAGAAGGTCTGTGACTATCCGGAGGTCCTCTGACTGATGGGCCATACTATGTTCCTCCGAAATGGCCTGTCCTGTCTCAGATCTGTTCTCCTTGTGCAACTCTATGAAGTTGACAGGAGCCAGTGGCGAGCCACTACCTGGTTTCTCAGGAATGGCCGCTCTTCAGAGCTTTCCTGGAATTTGGCCATCCTCACATCAGTAGGTACCAAGAAAGACTAACTCTGTTCTTGATGAATCCAAACAAGTGAGACCACTGGGATTGAAACTGGGACTGGCTCTGGGTGCCTGGCTTCCTGGATCCCATGTTCAGAGAGTTCCATCATCAAGGAAGTGATGTGAGGTCACTTCCATCAGAAACTGAATGAGGTCACTGCCTTGGCAACCACATTGTCCTAACACTTGCTTCCAAGGGTCCCATGAGATTGAGGCTGCCCCTACTTCCTGTGACACTTTCACAAGTTAGAATGCTATATCAACCATAGGCACTCGGGAACAGCTCTCCACACAGGCCTTCTTTGGTCCATCTTCTCTACATTAAGAAGAGAGAGACTGATTCAGACACAACCCTTCATCCTGACCAGACTCTTACTCTCTCTGGTCCTTCATAGCTGCCAACATCTTGTACAGAGATCATTTCTGCATGGACGTTATAGGTTCTCAGCAGGTGGAAGATCCCCTACATTCCTGTATTGTAAGACCAACTCTTTCCCTGCTCTTATGTAAAGTTAGATTGAGGGAACAGTGTATGGTTAGGGTTAATAACATGTTCGATATGGGTTAGGAATCATTCTGCTGGATGAATAATGGTATTCGGAACCTGTGATATTTATAAGACTATCGAGGTGAAACATAAATATGAAAACAGAAATCTAGGAACGATTGGAAGCCCAGAAGGTCATTGGGCACTCAATTGGTATACTTAGCTTTGAATTTCGTTCTGCACAGATGTTTCAGATAAATAGATAATCAATGGCCTAGGACCTTGTACCTTTGATCATTGAATGTAAAAGAGAACATCCACTCAAACAGGGATAGTCGGTAGGATTAGGAAGATAGTTCGTAGGTTTCAAAAGAATAGGGAGTAAAGCATTTGGACCAAAAGTTTTTTAGCTATGGGGATTCAGTTAGAGAGTGAATGTCAATGTCAGCACATGTGAAGAGTCATTCGCAATTATTAACTGGAGAAAAGGTGTAGGAAAGCAGATATCAATAGAGACATTAGGAAATCAGGTACATTACAACGTGTGTGATAAGAAAATACATTTTTAACAGGGTTGAGGTTGAATATATAATCTTAAGAAGAAACAAATATGTAGTCTTATTATACCATTAAGAATGATATTTGAGAGCATTAGGGAACCAGGTCATGGATGTTGTTAGTAATACATGGTCACATTCAATTTGGGCTTTGGTACAATCATAAGTGTGACCCTTGCATTTTGTGTCAGGAATATTACTGAGATGAAATGTATATGTATATTAGGTGAGTAGAAAATTCATCATGAAATATATATCATCCACAGGACCAAAAATATTCATTTTACTTAACGTGGATATATAGGTGAAATATAAGTATGCAAACAGAAGCCTAGGTAAGATTTGAAGCCCAGAAGAACACTGGGCCTTTGATTGTGATACTTAGATTTGAATTATGTTCTGCAGAGTTGTCTCAGATAAATCGATATACAATGGTACAGGACCTTGTACCTTGGATGATTGAATGTCAAAGAGAACATCCAGTCAAACAGGTATAGTCAGTAGGATTAGGAATATAGACTGTAGGATTAGAAAGAAGAATGAGTAAATGATTTGGACAAAAAGCTATGCTTCTCCAATTTGAGGCCTACTTTCATGCGTGGGTGACGCTCATGTGTGGCCTCCTAATATCCCAACACAATTAATGGAAATACTTCTCTGAGGTCCTTTCCAAAACTCAGTATCTTAGGGGAATCACACCAGAGTTCAACCCCAGGTGGACCCAGTCATCTCTTCCAACCACAACACAAATGACCACAATTAAAACCAAAACACTCCCACAAGGCCCTCATCTGCTTCCATATAGACACTCATTATAACCTCTAGCTGGAGCTTTCCATGATGGGCACAGCCCAAACAGTGTCCAGAACAAGCTCCCTTGCCCCTCATTTGCCCAAAGTCAAGGTGGCCTGGACACCCTTCCTGTTAACCAGGAGTGATCAATAGGCCTGCCATTAATACTGCTCCGCTTCTCCAATTTGAGGCCTACTGACTGTGGGGTTTAGATTCTTTATGTGAATTGGAGTCATGAGAAAACACAAGCACCTATGGGCTACCTTTTGCAGGGCTTTGAGCAACCCATTTTATTGAGTCTAGGAGTTGGACAAAAAGTTCTTTAGCAAAGGGGTTTTATTAGAGATTGAATGTAAATGTCAGCAAATCTGAAGAGTCATTCACAATGATGAACTGGAAAAAAGGTGTAGGAAAGCAGGTATCAATAGAGACATTAGAAAATCAGGCAAAGTACAAAGTGTGTGACAGGAAAAGACATTTTTAACAGGGTTGAGGTTGAATATATAATCTTAGGAAGAAACAAATATGTAGTCACCAATAGGAATGATATTTGAGAGCATTAGAGAACCAGGACATGAATGTTTTTAGTAATACATGGTCACATTCAATTTAGGCTTTGGAACAATCATAAGTGTGACCCTTGAATTTTGTGTCAGGAATATCACTGAGATGAAATGTATATGTATATCAGGTGAGTAGAGTATTTCTTCCAACGTTTCTGAAGCAATAATTTAAAGACTTATACTTTAGTATTGGGGATACAAAAGGTGTACCCTGTGTCTATGAATATGGATAAGATGCCATAATGGAAAATACTGTAAATAAATAACATAGCTGGTTCCAACATTAAATAATGGATTGAATTGATATCTGAAAATATATAGAAAATCTTATATTGATATATGTACATTCCTTCCAACCAGTTATACATCTAATTTTGATATTAGCATTATGGTTTATCACGAAGAGTGTGTGAGTTTTGCTTCAAAAATGATTATGGAAATTGAAAATAATGTGTTTGGAACGAAGTCTCATTAAAAGACCAGTCAAGAAACATGGAGGAATACATGTGTTCTGACGCAGGAAGTGATTGAAAGTGAACCAAATGCCTACAAATTTTTGAACTTGTGGATGAAATGATATATCCTTTGATGTCCATAAACTGAAGAAATAGTAATGTAGAAGTGTTGAATATAAATGACCTTCAAATATACATCATGTCCCATAGGGTTCTACTTGCATTCATGTTAAACTGGGTCAGTTACTGTAGAAATATTAGGATTTGTAAGCACCATTCACCGAAGTTAGTTTTCAGTACTAGGAAATAAATATGTATTTCAGGTGGATGAATATTTCTGAGAAAAATCTTGTGAAATGTTGATTATAAATCCACATATAGAAACATGAGTGAATTTAGGAAGTGCATAATAAGACACATATATTTCATATTTTGAAAAATCTGGAGAGTATATATATATATATATATATATATATATATATATATATATATAGAGAGAGAGAGAGAGAGAGAGAAATAGATATATAGATAGATACATAGATAGAAACACACATTCAAAGACATTAAAATGTAGCAATATATATGACAATTGAAATTCATCATGAAATATATATCATCCACATATCCAAATATATTCATTTTAATGAACATGGATTTATGTATTATGTTGTTCATCTAGGAAATTCACCCTCAGGTTGAATTCTAGTTCCATCAGTATTTAGGGGGAGTGATCTCTTCTCACAATTTGTATCTTCCAAAATCAGTGAGCTCACAAGAATGTACATGTGATACCAGGTAGGATTCTAAATATGCCTAAAATAATACATGTGCTGAATAGGCTACAGAGAAAGGGAGACAGAAATTTACAAATGGGTTAACTTTAAAAACTCATGGAGAAATATTACAATGAAAAATTGACTAGATTTATAACACATACCATTGATAAAGCATAAGGCAAATTAAAGTATACACCATGCTTCCTATGAATGGCCTGTATTCGTATTCTGTTAGGTTTCTTTTTCTCATATTAGGATTAGTAGTCAGAGTCTAGTAGGGTATGGGTTAGTGTCAGGGATTCAGTATTTCAAATGGAAAATAGCAAAATGAATCTAATGTGTATGCAATTATGTTCTACACAAAAATCTTCCCACTCTCATCCAGAACAATGCCTTCACATTACCTTCGCAGCAACTAAGACACAATTAGTGGAGAAGAGTTAGAAAATCTGTGATTACATATGTGGAAAGGAAAATGATCAGGAGTTCACAAACTTGGAGGTGGTAGAACAGTTTCCAAAAGTAAGGGAGAGGGTAAACACTAAACAAACTTGGAGCTCTGCTGGCCTAATTACTTTTTGATAAACTGCCTCTGAGGTTGGGCCCTTGAAATATACGTTGTTGTCAGGAGCTTTAGCGTCCTTGGTAGTGAGACTACCAATTCTGGGTCTGCATCTATGTGACATGGAGGACATGCTTCCTTATTTTCTAGTGAACATGAGGCAGCAGTTCTTAATTTTCTCTTTTTAGGAAACTGTGGCCACTGGTGTCTAAGTGTCTACCTGTGTGGACTGTGAAGCCATTTGGTCATCCTACACTTTTCATGGTGTTTCTTACTGCTGCACTGGGAGTTTGGTGTTGGCTTCACGAAATACAAGGAGTACAACTGGGACACAGTTCTGGAGGGAGGACTCTCACGTGTGGTGGGTCAGGGTCTGCAGGAGAATGCACCAACCACGCTTCTATCCACATAGCTTTCCACTTTGACCAAAGCAACCTGATTCTGAACATTGCCCTGAACCCTCTCCATATAACAAGATGCCTTTACATATAAGGGTCTGCTGGGTTCACCATGTCAGTCACAAGTCATTTGAAAGCCAATGGCAGATCCACGTGGCCCCACCACAGATGTTTTTTCACACACCTACACTCCACTGCTTTAGGCCCCCTACTCGACAGGGTCCAAATTTCTGGCATCTATGTTCTACACCATTTTCATGAAACCCAGTGAATTAAGGCAGGGTCTGGTACACTCATGATCAGCAACAGGACATCCAAAGGTTCTCCAGTGCCACCTGATCATGGGAATTTTAAAAATTTCATGATATTTATCTAGCCATTTTTCAAGGATAACGTTGGAGGCACTGGGGGTTTCAATTTATACAGGAACCTGTAAATAGTGAGGAATCTCATTGCAATAAAATCTCTCGAGAACTCTCACAGGCAAGGCTTTCCAAAGAGTTGCCAAAAGGTCACATGAAGCCAGGGCCATTGAGGTCTACAATGTGAGGTACATATGTGTTAAGACTCTCAACTATACATGCCAAGACTTTCAGAATAAAATCATGTGATATCCTTGCTGAGATTCCCAGTGATCTGTGGAAAGCCAAAATGGGAGTAGATCTCAGTTTCCAAGGGCAAATCTCATGCGTGGCCTCCTAAAATACCAACATAATTTATGGCAATACTTCTCTGAGGTCAGTTCCAGAACTCAGTCTCTAATTGGAATCACACCAGAGTTCAAGCACAGGTTGACCCAGGCATCTCTTCCAACTGCCACACAAATGACCACAATTAAAACCAAAACACTCCCACATGGCACTCATCTTCTTCTATATATACACTCATCATAACCTGTGCCTGGAAGTTTCCATGAGGGGCGCAGTCCAAGACAGTGTCCAAAAAAAGCTCCCTTGCCCCTAATTTGCCTAAAGTCAGGGTGGTCTGGACACCCTTCCTGTGAACCAGGAGTGATCAAATAGACTTGTGTTTAATACTTCTCCACTTCTCCAATCTGAGGCCTAATGACTGTGGGGTTTGGATTCTTTATTTGAATTGGAGTCATGAGAAAACCCAAGCATCTATGGGCTAGAATCTGCAGGGCTTTGAAGAACTCATTTGACCCAAAGGATCCCTATTCTCACTGATGTAACTCAGGAACCTTACAGAGGAAGGTGAGAGACTTAATCCACAATGATTGCTCTTTTGGCCATTTTGGTTTTGGATGCACACATGGGATCTTTCTTTAGATCGATTAGGTGCAGAGAATCTAAGCCACAGCCTCACACAGGGCCAGGAGGCTGATTCAGTCACATACCTTTCCAAAGCAATTAAGCAAAGAGCCACAGGTGATGCTCATTCATTTCCATTTGAAAACTGTTTTCATCAGGCTTCACAAAGGGTTGGCCTTAGGCAAAGACCTTCCTGACATTCAGGACAACAGAAGAATAGGTAAGCAAAAGGCCCAAAGCAGGGTTTTTCCACTGAGACTCCCTGGTCACACTGATATCTGAGTTTTCTGAGATGCTCGCCATTCCCTTCAGCTATCCAGTACATGGCCATGTCACAGAGCTTTGAGGTGATACATATCTTGGACACAAAACCATGAGACTATTATGGAGAGTGGCCAGAATTCAGGACGAATACAGGAATTTAGGATCATAGTAGGTCTTGCAAATGGATAAGGCAAGCTGCAGTCCATTCATAAATTGGGCAAGATGAATGCTGGGAAGCTTTGTCCTAGACAGGACACACCCATTGTGGCATTCTTTTTTCTAATGTCTACAACCATGGAGACAGGGGGATACACAGACATAGAAACACTCGCCTTGTCAAAGACTTATTGGAAACATTCCACTCCAAAACAAACAAACCGACATTTTTTTTTTTTACCTATTCTCAGAGCATGAGACAAAACCACAAACTGTCGTCCACACACACCAAGGCACCTTTTCCCCCAAGTAGGTCTGTGACTATCCGGAGTGTCCTCTGACTGGTAGGCCATATTTCTCAACAATGGCATTTCCTGTCATAGATCTGGTCTCCTTTGACAACTCTGTGAAGTTGTCAGGAGCCAGCGGTGAGCCACTATCTGTCCTCTTAGGAAAGGCCCCTCTTAAGAGCTATCCTGGCATTTGGCCACGCTCACATTAGTAGGTCCCAAGAAAGACTGACTCTCTCCTTGGTAAATCCAAACAAGTGAGCTCACTGGGACTGGGACTGGTACTGGTAATGGGGGCCTGGCTTCCTGGATCCTAAATTCAGAGAGTCTCATCACCAAGGAAGTAGGTGAGGTCACTTTCTTCAGGAACTGAATGAGGTCACTGCCTTGGCCACCACTTTGTCCTAACAGTTGCTTCGTATGCTCTCTGAGATCGAGGCTTTGCCTACTTCCTGTGACACTTTCACAAGTTAGAATGGTATAGAAACCATAAGTACCTGGGAACAGCTCTCCACCCAGGCTTGGTTTTGTCCTTCTTCACTACATTAAGAAGAGAGAGGCTGATTCAGACACATCCTTTCATCCTGACCGGGTTGTGTGCCATGAAAGATGACTTTTGCTCTCTCAGGTCCTTCATAGCTGACTACATCTTCTCAAGGGATTATTTCTGCATGGACTTCTGAGTTTCTCAGCTGGTGGAAGATCCTCTAGCTTCCTGTATTGTAAGACCAACTCTGTCCCTGCTCTTCTGTAAAGTGAGATAGAGTGAACAGTGTATGGTTAGGGTTAAAAGCATGTTTGATTTGAGTTAGGAATCATTCTGCTGGATGAATAATGGTATTGGGAATCTGTGATATTTAGAAGAATATAGACGTGAAATATATGTATGAAAACAGAGATCTAGGAACGATTTGAAGCCTAGGAAGGCATTGGGCCCTTGATTGAGATAATTAGCTTGAATTATGTTCTGCACCGAGGTCTCAGATAAATCGATACACAATGGCATAGGACCGGGTACCTCGGATGATTGAATGTAGAAGAGAACATCGAGTCAAAAAGGGATAGTCTGTAGGATTAGGAAGATAGTCAGTATGTTCAAGAAGAAGAGTGAGTCTAGGAATTGGAAAAAAAGTTCTTTAACAATAGGGTTTCAGTTAGAGAGTGAATGTGAATGTCAGCACATGTGAAGAGACCATCAAAATGATGAACTGGGGAAAATATGTAGGAAAGCAGATATCAATAGGGACATTTGGAAATCATGCAAAGTATAAAGTCAGTGATAGTATTAGATATTTTCAAGAGGGTTGAGGTTGAATATATTATCTTAGAAACAAATATGTACTCACCAATAGGATTGATATTTGAGAGCATTAGGCAAAATGGACATGCATGTTTTTAGTAATCCATGTTCACTTTCCATTTAGGCTTTGGCACAAGCATAAGTGTGACCTTTGCATTTTGTGTCCAGAATACTACTGTGATAAAATGTATATGTAGATCAGGTGACATGAGTATTTCTTCCACCATTACGGGGAGCAAAATTCTGAAAACTTATAAATTAGTACTGAGGATACAAATAGGTGTACCCCCGTGTTGATGATTATAGAGATGATGCATGAATAGACCATATTGTGAATAAAGTATATAACTGGTTCCAAGTTTAAATAATGGATTGAATTTACCTCTGAAAATATATAGGAAATCTTATATATATACATTCATTCAAACGAGTTATATATCAAATTGTAATATTCTGGTTACAGTTTATCATGAAGAGTGTGTGAGTTTTGTTTCAAAAATGATCATGCAATCGAAAATAATGTGTTTTGAAATAAGTCTAGTGAAAAGACCAGTAAAGCAACATGGAGAAATACATGTGTTCTGAAGTAGGAAGTGATTGAAAGTAAACCAAGTGCCTATAAATACCTATACATTTGTGAACTTGTGGATAAGAAAGTATATCTTATGATGTCCATAAACTGAAGAAATTGTAATGTACAAATGTTGAATAAAAATGAACATCAAAATACACATCATGTTCCATTGGAATCTACTTGCATTGATGTTAAACTGGGTCAGTTACTGTAGAAATATTAGGATTTCTAAGCACCTATCACTGAAATTAGTTTTCAGTACTAGAAAACCAATATGTATTTCAGGTGGTTGAGTATTTCTGAGATTAATCTTGTGAAATGTTGTTAATAAATACACATACAGGAACATGAATTAATTTAAGGAGTGTATAATAAGACACACATATTTCATATTTTGGAAAATCTGGAGAAAATATATATATATATATATATATATATATATATATATATATACACACACACACACACACACACACACACACGCACACACATTGATATGCAGCAATATATATGCCAATCGAAATTCATCATGAATTATAATTCATCCACATATCCAAAAATATTCATTTTGTTGATCATGGATTTATGTTAATTATGTCTAATGTTTTTCACTAGAAAGCTCACCCACAGGTTGAATTTTGAGTTCCATCAGTATTTAGGGGGAGTCATCTCTTCTCACAATTTTTATATACCAAAGTCAGTGAGCTCACAGGAATGTACGTGTGATATCAGGTAGGATACTATATATGCATAAAAAGATACATGTGCTGAATAGGCTTCAGAGAAAGGGAGACAGGAATTTTCATATGTGTTAACTTTAAGAACTCATGAAGAAATATTACAAAGAAAAGTTGACTAGATTTATAATACATCCTCTTGATAAAGCAGAAGGCAAATCCAAGTATACACCATGCTTCATATGAAAGGCTTGCATTTCTATTCAGTTACGTTTCTTTTTCTCCATAATATTAGGATTAGTAGTCAGAGTCTAGTAGGGTATTGGTTAGTGTCAGGGATTCAGTATTTCAAATGGAAAATAGGAAAATGAATCTAATGTGCATGCAAACATGTGCTACACAAAATTCTTCCCACTCTCATTCAGAACAAAGCCTTGACACAACCATCGATCCAAGTAAGACACAATTAGAGGAGAGGAGTTAGAAAATATGTAAATACATATGTGGAATAAAAATTGTTCAGGAGTTCACAACACTGGAGGTGGTAGAACAATTTCCAAAAGTAAGGGAGAGGGTAAACCCTCCAGAAACATAGAGCTCTGCTGGCCTAAAGACTTCTTGAGAAACTTCCTCTAAGGTTGGGCACGTGAAATATATGTAATTTTCACACGATTTAGCTTGGTTTTGGAGTGACACCATCAAACCTGTGTCTGCATCTATGTGACCTGAAGGACATGGTTCCTTATTTTCTAATGAACATGAGGCAGAAGTTCTGAATTCTCTTTTTGTAGATAAACTGTGGCCACTGGGAGCTAAGTGTCTTCCCATGTAGTCTGTGAAGCCATTTGGTCATCCTCCATTTTTCCTGGTGTTTCTTGCAGTTGCACTGGCAGTTTGGTATTGGTTTCATGAAATACAAGGAGTACAACTGGGACACAATGCTGGAGGGAGTTCTGTCACGTGTGGTTGGTCAGGGTCTCCAAGAGAATGTACGAACCAGGCTTCTATCCAACAATACTTTCCCCCTTGACTATAGCAACCTGACTCTGAACATTACCCTGAAACCTCTGCATATAAGAACATGCCTTTACATATAAGGGTCTGCTGCCTGCACCTTGTCAGTCACAAGGCTTTTGGAAGCCAATGGCAGATCCAGGTGGTCCTACCAAAAATATTTATTCACACACCTACAGTCCACTGCTCTATGTCCACTACTCAGCAGGCTCCAACTTACTGGCATCTCTGTTCTACACCAGTTTCACGAAACCCAGTGAATCAAGGCACTGTCTGGTACACTCATGATCAGCAAAAGGATATCCAAATGTTCTCCAGTGCCACCTGGTCATGGGAATTTCAAAAATTTCAAGGTATTTATGTAGCCATTTTTCAAGGATGAAGTTGGAGTCACTGTGGGTAAATTCAGGAACCATTGAATGGTGAGGAAGCTCATTTCAAAGAAAGCTCTGGAGAACACTCACAGGCAAGCCTTCCCAAAAGGTGGCCAAGTGGTCACATGAAGCCAGGCCCATTGAGGTGTACAATGTGAGTTCCATGTGTCTTTAGACTCTCAAGTATGGCTACGAAGTCTTTAAGAATAAAATCATGTGATATCCTGGCTTAGATTCCCTGAGCTCTGTTGGAAGCCATCCTGGGCCTAGATCTCAGTTTCCAAGGGCGATTCTCATGTGTGGCCTCCTAAAATCCCAAGACTATTTATTGCAATACTTCTCTGAGGTCAGTTCCAGAACTCAGTCTCTAAGGGTAATTACACCAGAGTTCAAACCCAAGTGGACCCAGTCATCTCGTCCAACAGCCACACAAATGACCTCAATTAAAACCAAAACACTCCCACATGGCGCTCATGTTCTACCACATAGACACTCATCATAAACTCTGGCTGGAGGTTTCCATGAGGACGCAGACCAAGACAGTGTACAAAATAATCTCCCTTGCCCCTCATTTGCCTAAAGTCAGGGTGGCCTGGACACACTTCCTGCGAACTAAGAGTGAACAAATAGGCCTGACCTTAATACTGCTCCACTTTACCAATTTGAGGCCACTGCCTGTGGGGTTTAGATTCTTTATGTGAATTGGAGTCATGAGAAAACCCAGGCACCTATGGCCTAGCCTCTGTAGGTTTTGAAGTACTCATTTGATGCAAAGCATCCCTATTCTTACTTGATGGAGGTCAAGAACCTTACAGAGGAAGGCGAGATACTTCGTCACAATTACTGCTCTTTTGGCCATTTTGGTTTTCGATGCACACATGGGAACTTTCTTTAGATCCATCAGGTGCTGAAAATCTAAGCCACAGCCTCACACAGGGCGAAAGGGCTGATTCAGACACATCCCTTTCAAAGAAATTAAGCAAAGAGCCATAGGTATGCCCATTCTTTTTTATTTGTAAACTCTTTTCTTCAGGCTTCACAAAGGGGTAGCCTGAGTCAAAGACCTTCCTGACATTCAGGTCAAAAGAAAAATAGGTAAGCAAAAAGCCCAAAGCAGAGTTTCTCCACTGAGACTTTCCTGGTCACATTGATATCTGAGTTTTCTGAGATGCTCGTCATTCCCTTCAGCTATCCAGTTCATGGCCATGTCACAGAGCTTGGAGGTGGTATATATCTTGGACACAAAACCATGGGCCTATTCTGGAGAGTGGCCAGAATTCAGGAAGAAAACAGGAAAACTTAGGAAGTTATCACTGGTTGCCAACCAATAAGGTCAGCTACAGTCCATTTTAAATGGGGAAGGACGAATGCTGGGAAGCTTTCTAATAGACAGGAGACATCCATTGATGCTTTGTCTATTCTAATGTCTACAACCACAGACACACTGGGATACACAGACATAGAAATACTCGCCTTGTCAAACAACTTTCTAGTAACAGTCCACTCCAAACCAAACAAACCGACTTTAGTACCTATTCTCAGAACATGAGACAAAACCACAAACCCACAACCACACCCACAAAGGCACCTTCTTACCCCTAGTAGGTCTGTGACTATCTGGAGTGTCCTCTGATTGGTGGGGGATACAATGTTCCCCCGAAATGGCCTGTCCTAAGATCTGGTCTCCTTGGCCAACACTGTGAAGTTGTTAGGAGCCACTGGTGAGCCACTACCTGCTTTCTCAGGTAAAGCCCCACTTTAGAGCTTTCTTGCATTTGGCCTTCCTCACATCTGTAAGTACCAAGAAAGACTGACTCTGTCCTTGGTAAATCCAAAGAAGTGAGACAACTGGGACTGGTACTGGGACTGGCTCTGGGTGCCTGGCTTCCTGGATCCCAAGTTCAGAGAGTTCCATCACCCAGCAAGTGAGGTGAGGTCACTTCCTTCAGGAACTGAATGAGGTCACTTTGTTGGCAACAAATTTATCCAAACTGTTGATTTCAAGGGTCCCATTATATGGAGGCTGCCCCTACTTCCTGTGACACATTCACAATTTAGAATGATATATCAACCATAGTCACCCATGAACAGATCTCCACACAGTCCTGGTTTGGTCCATCTTCTCTACATTAAGAAGAGAAGCTGATTCAGACATAACCCTTTATCCTGACCATGTTGTTTGCCATGGAAGATGACTTTTGCTCACTCAGGTCCTTCATAGCTGCCTATATCTTCTCCAGGGATCATTTTTGCAGGGACCTTTGAGGTTCTCATTAGGTCTAATATCCCCTACATTCCTGTATTGCATGAACAACTCTTTCCCTGCTCTTTTGTAAAATTAGATTGAGGGAACAGTGTATGGTTATGATTAATAACATGTTCGGTGTGGGTTAGAAATCATTCTGCTATATGAATAATGGTATAAGGAACCTGCGATATGTATAAGAATATATAGGTGAAATGAATGTATGAAAATAGAAATCTAAGTAAGATTTGAAGTCCAGAAAGGCATTGGGGCCTTGATTGGGATAGGCATTGTTGAATTATGTTTTGCACAGATGTCTCAGATACATCGATATACAATGGCATAGGACCTTGTACCTTGGATGATTGAAAGTAGAAGAGAACATCCAGTCAAAAAGAAATAGTCGGTAGTGAAAGGTTAATAAAATAGGTACTTATCACTTCCTGTTTTTCTGTATGCTTAACAAAACTCTGTTGCAATCTTGTGAAAAATTTGCTAATCTTTTCCTAGAGTGTGCTGTTCCCAAACGCCAAACTGCAGAATGTACTCCCTCACTCGGTGTCACGCAAACAACCCACTCGCCCTTACCCATCAGTAAACTTTCCTCCCTTCCCTCTCCAAGGAAAGTATATAAGCTCTGCTGAAGCTGTGCTTGGGGCTCTCTTCTCTATTCAAGTGAGCTCTGACGCCCAGCATACTGGACCCCAAATAAACCCTTTGCTGTTTCATGAGACAGTCTCTTGGTGGTCTCTTCCTCTGACACTCACACGACATTTACATATTGAGGTTCCACAGAGTTCCAGCAGCAGGGGACGAGAGACCCCAACAGGCACCTCTCGGGGCAAGTAAGGGGCCTCTTTCTGGTTTCATGTTTCAGCTTAGGGCTTGGCAAAATCACTGGCGATGAAGAGCCTGAGCTCTCTCCCACAGTGACTGAGAGATGTGTCACAGAGACACAGGCCGCGTCCCTGGGGTACGCCCCAGAGGACTCGGGAAATCAAGGAACAATTGTCTCCTCAACTCAGTGATATTTTCAGTTTCGGTATTGCCAGCCAATCGGATTTTGCCAGCTACTCATTCCTGGTCTCAGTGTTGGAGGTCCATTGCATGTCTTTATTGTCTTGTCTTGTCTGTGTCATGTGTCGTTGCTTTTACTGTTAGTGTACCTTTCATTATGGGACAGAGCACTTCAATGCCTCTGTCCCTGACCCTTGATCACTGGACCAAAATCCGCTTAAGGGCTCAGAATCTTTCTTATTTAGTAAAACGCTGGACCTGGCAGAATCTCTGTTCCTCAGAATGACCCACGTTTGGAGTTGGATGGCCCGTAAAAGGATCTTTCTACTTCCTACTAATTTAAAAAGTCAGAGATATTGTCTTTCAGCCGGGGCCACATAGCCATCCTGATCAACAGCCATATATTTTAACTTGGCATTACCTCTGCAAATCTCCTTCTTCATGGGTGAAGCTTTTCCTTGCCCCTGCCCCCCGCTCCTACTCTTTCCCCCATGATCTCTCAAACCTTCTGCTCCTCCCCCTCCTCCACCCTCTGTTCTCCCTGAGTCACAAGATTTGACTCTACTGGAATCTCTTCCCCCTCCTTATCCCCTGCCATCGTCCACTAATCCACAACACCCTCTAAGTGATTCTACTTCTGCTGACTCAGCCTCTCTGCCATTGGAGGAAGCAAAGCCGGCCCAGCACCCTCCAGATACCTCCCTCGTGGCACACACATCCCCTCCTTCCCTGGAGGAAGCTGGCCCGGCTAAAGGAACTCACAGGCGGCAAATGATTGAAACCCTGGAACTCCCATGATGCACCCCTTCCGTCCCCATGGGCCAACGATTGATGATGGCCATGGGAGAAAAATGCAAGCTTACTAGTACTGGCCTTTCTCCTCTTCAGACCTATACAACTTAAAAAATTACAATCCCCCATTTTCTGAGGAACCCACCCGGCTCATAGGTCTGGTTGAGTCATTGATGTTTTCCCACCAGCCTACTTGGGATGACTGCTAACAACACCTAAGGACTATCTTCATGACAGAGGAACAAAAGAGAATCCTCCTGCAAGCTAGAAAAAAGTATCCTCAGACCAGATGGGCGACCAACACAACTTCCCAACTTAATCAAAGCCAGCATTCTCTTTAACCGACCCAACTGGGACCCCAACATCTTTGAAGGTAGGGAGAAACTGTCCAATATTACCGGGCTCTAATAGTGGGTTTCCAAGTGGCTGCTAGGCGACCAACTAATTTTGCCAAGGTAACAGAGATTACTAAGGGCCTGATGAATCTCCCTCTCTATGTTTCTAGAGAGAATTATGGAGACATATAGGAGATATACTCCTTTCGATTCTCAGGGGGAGGATCAAAAGGCATCTGTCATGATGGCCTTTATTGGGCAAGGTGCCCTGGATACTAAAAGAAAGTTACAACGCTTAGATGGATTACAAGATATGACTTTGAGAGATTTAGTCAGAGAAGCCGAGAAGGCATACTATAAGAGAGAAACTGAGGAAGAGAAGGGATCAAAGGGAGGATAAAAGAAACAAAGACAGACTAAGGCATTGACTAAGGTCCTGGTCACAACAAAAAATAGGCCAGAAATTAAGAAACAGGGAGACAGGAAGGGATACCTGGGCCCACGCCAGAGACCACCCCTGGCCTCAGATCAATGTGATTACTGTAAAGAAAAAGGACACTGGGCCAAAGAGTGCCCCAGAAATAGACAGCCACACCAGCCAGGCATTCTGACTCTGGAGGATGACTACGAAAGTAGGGGCTACTATCCCCTCGCTGAGTTAAGCGTAACTTGAAGTGCAGGGGACCCCAGTAAACTTTGAAGTGAATACAGGGGCAATATACTCAGCCCTCAAGGCCACATTTGGCCCTCTATTAAATAAAAGGTCTCTAGTTCAAGGGGCTAACGGCAGTAAATATTGGGCATAGACAACTAAGAGTACCATGGACCTGGGGAAAAGAAAAAATCCATCACTCCTTTCTAGTAATCCCAGAATGCCCAGCCCCATTGATGGGCAGAGATCTGCTCACCATGGTCCACGCCAAAATAACCTTTAACCTTGAAAGCCCCCAAGTGGAATTTCTAAATCCTTCAGTAAAAATTCCTATAGTCATGGCTCCAACTATGTCAGTAGAAACTGTACATCAACTCACTCGCTTTGGTTCAAAGAAACTGCAGGAATTCCTGAAGGATCAAGAACAGAGTTTTAAACTAACTGACTCACAGGAAAAGGAAATAACAGAATGGTTAACAAAAGTCTGTCAGTTCCATCAATTGGTTAATGCTTACCCTTACAAGCTTCCTTCAGGAAAGCGCCTATGAGGAACCAGACCAGGACAATTTTGGGAAGTGGATTTTACTAAAATTAAGCCAGCAAGGTATGGACTTAAATATCTCCTAGTCTTTGTAGATACATTTTCAGGATGGATTGAAGCAGTCCCCACAAAAAAAAAAGAAAGAAAGAAAGAAACAGCAAAAACGATGGCCAAGAATATCCTAGAAGATATTTTTCCAAGATACGGCCTGCGTAAGGTAATAGGGTCTGATAATGGACTGGTGTTCATGGCCCTGGTAAGTCAAGGGTTAGCCAGGACCCTGAGGATTAATTGGAAGTTACATTGTGCTTATCGACCCCAGAGTTCAGGACAGGTAGAAAGAGTGAATAGAACCATTAAACAGACCTTACCAAAATTAAGCTTAGAGACCAGCATAAAAGATTGGACTATGCTCCTGCCTTCTGCAATGTTGCATGCAAGAAATACTCCCTCTGTTTCTTTGTGTAATCACACCCCCTTTGAAATTCTCTATTGTGCACCTCCTCCCGTAAGGGACCTAACCCCACTCTAAGACCTAACGATCCCTTCCACACCCCCTTGCTTGAGAGACTTAAAGCTCTTGAAAGAACTAAGAAATACCTGTGAAAACAGCTGGACACTGCCTACCAACCTGGGGAGGAGGGGATTCCACATCGATATCAAGTAACAGACTTCATCGACGTAAGACGACATCAGGTGTCATCCCTGGAACCCCGCTGGAAAGGACCATAGCAGGTGCTACTTATAACACCTACAGTAGTAATGGTAGACGGAATCACTTCCTGGATTGATGCCTGTCATCTCAAGCCTGTGCCCTGTCCAGACTCTGGCTAGAAACTGAAAAAGACTGGTAACCCTTTAAAATTGCGTATTCACCATGTGGATAAGGCTCTATACTCTCCCATTTACCACCAGTAGTCCTAACCCTCATCAGTCCGTTCAGCAGAGATGGGTGATCACAAATCCTACTGGAAAATAAGTATAATATATCTCGCATACAGCCCCCTTAGGATCTGGTGGCCATCTCTCCATACAGACATTTGTCAGCTGGCTATAGCTCTTTCCTATTGGTATATCCCTGATGAAGAGGATCCCACTAAAATTCCATTAAATGCCTTCTGTACCATAGATAATGGAAACAAACCTTATGGATGTAGGGACACGTGAGCCAGATGCAGGTTGGCTAGCCTAGATTGCTATGTTTGCCCAGCAGACTATCAAAGCCACAAACAGTCACGGCTGTGTGGGGGAAAAGCTGACTTCTTCTATATGTCATGGGAATGTGAGCATACAGGGGCTGCCTGATGGAACCCAAACTCCTCATCAAATTCAGTACAGAGCATTGGCCATACTACCAATTAGATAACCAAAACCGATGGCCCCCAGAGGGGTCTCCAGATCCTCAAATTCTGCGTGAACTTTTTAACTTCTGCAAGTGCTCAAAAGGGTGAAAGGCGATTCCCCTATGTGGAAGCCTTTTCCCTCCTTCACTCACATCCTGAACTATGCTTCTCCAAAAGATCCTCACCCTCAGCCTTCTGCTCCAGACTCTCTGCTGTCATTCCCACCTCAGCAAACTGATTTCTCCCCTCCAATTACTAGATGAAAAGCCCAAACCTCCGCCGGTTCTCAGACCACTGCCCCCTTGCTGAGGTAGCAGGTACTGAGGTACCCCTTCACCCACTCATTCCTCTCTTCTCCTGTCAGTGCCACACCGGGTCCCACCAGGTCCTCTTACCAGCTAACCAAAGGCTCAAACCAGCTGAGGAGAGCTCTCAGACCCTTATCCAAGATGTAATAAAAATGGCCTTTAATGTTGCTTTGTCAATACTGAAAACAGGTTTCTAAGTTTTTGAAAGTCCCTCACAGGATTTTGGGATACTCACTCCCGTCTTCCCCTCTACTCTACCTGTTCTACTGCTCACATTTTTGTTGCCTGGAAAATCCCAAACCCGTTTCCCATTATTCTTTTACATCTCTCCTTCCTCATTCTCAGATCCTCGGAGGTGCTCTCAGCCCCACATTCCCCGTCTTCCCCCGCTGTACCAGGCCCACCGAAAAGTCTTAAATGACCTTCTCCAGAAGTCTTCACCATGGCTGACTTTAAAACATTCATCAAAAGAGTCCCTATAAAAGAGTTCAATGTAGATAAATTTTCTTTATTCGTGTTGCCCTGTTCTACTTGGCCACTGCCTAAAAAACTCAGCACTTCTCAGCTAGACACCCCCTTACTAGTTTTTCACAAAATATGAGAAAAAGGCCTCTGGCCTTGAGGTGGGGCTTCACAGAAATGGCTACATTTCTACAATAAAGAAGTTAAAATTGGGCTCCATTGTAACAGCTGGCAGGTGGAAAAAAGAAAGGGAAGAAAAATCTCTCCCTCTCCCAGGTGTCCTTGATAAGTTAACTTGCCCAGAACAGAGGAAAAAAAAAGAAACAAAACTGCTTTTTTTATCTTCTGCAGACTGTGAACTTCTGAGCCCCTTACCTTATATGTTGGGTACAAAATTCTGAAACTATCTAAACTTGGGGTTCAGGGGATTAATTGATTACAACAGAAGCAGTGCCCTCTGAATCCATTTGCAACCAAATAGGACTGTTTCCCTGTCTTCCATGCTATCTTAGGTGCCTTGCCTTGAGAGCATTAGAAAACCTGTACATGGATGTTTTAAGTAATCCATGTTCACTTTCCATTTAGGCTTTGGTACAATCATAAGCCTGACATTTGCATTTTGTGTCCAAATATTACTGTGATTAAATGTATATATAGATCAGGTGACATGAGTATTTCTTCCATCATTTCTGGGAGCAATACTTTGAAGACGTATAATTCATATTGGGGAATCAAAGAGGTTTACCTTGAGTCTATGAATATAGAGATAATGCATGAATAGACATTACTGTGAATAAATAATATAACTGGTTCCACTTTAAATAATGGCTTAAATTGATATCTGAAAACTTATGTGAAATTTTATATTGATATACAATCATTTATTTCAACCAGTTATACAACTAATGGTAATATTAGGGTTATGGTTTATCATGAAGCTGTGTGAGTTTTGCAAAAAAAGTGATTATGGAAATCAAAAATAATGTGTGTGGAAAGAAGTCTCATGAAAAGTCAAGCCAAGAAATATGGAGGAATACATGTGTTCTGAAGCAGGAAGTGATTGAAAGTCAAACAAATGCTTAAAAATTTGCTAACTAGTGGATGAAATGTATATATATCCTATGATGTGCATAAACTGAAGAAATACTAATGTACCAGTGTTGAATAAAAATGAACGTCAAACTACACATCATGTCCCATAGGAATCTACTTGAATTGATGTTAAACTGGGTCAGTTACTGTAGAAATATTAGGATTTGTATGCACCATTCACTGAAGTTAGTTTTCAGTACTAGGAAACAAATATATATGTCAGGTGGATGAATATTTCTGAGAATAATCTGGTGAAAAGTTGATTATAAATCCAAATATATGAATATGAATGAATTTAGAGAGTGTATAATAAGAAACATTTTTCATATTTTGAAAAATCTTGAGAATATATATATATATATATATATATATATATATATATATATATATATATATACACATATACACAAACACACACACAGAGAGACATTAAAAATAGCAATATATATTGCAATGGAAATTCACCATGAAATATATATCATCCACAGATTCAAAAATATTCATTTCTCTAAACATGGACTTATGCATAATGTTGTTCAACTACGAAGCTGACCAATAGGTTGAATTTTCAGTTCCAACAGCGTTTAGGAGGAGTAGTCTCTTCTCACAATTTGTATCTGCCACCTAACAAAAATGTACGTGTTATAACAGGTAGGATTCTATATGTGCATATAAAAAAACATGTGCTGAATAGGCTACAGAGAATGGAGACAGGAATTTGTTGAGAGCCACAGCTGAAGGTGCCCTAGCAAGCTTCCAAATGCCAGAAAAATTCCAGCTGCCTGCTGATTATTGGCTCACAGAGGCCCCAGCAACATCTATCTGATTGGCTACTCTGTGGTGATGCTCATTGGGCTGTTTCCCTGCCCTTTCAGACCATGGAGCTGCTCATTGGGGGACTTTTTTGGCTCCACCCACGATGACCCAGCAAATCGACCTCAAGCGCAGGAGGTTTGTGGGAGGTGGAGAGGTTTGTGGGTGTGAGAGAGACTTTACAAGGAAGCCAGTTGTGGCAGTTAGCCTCTGGGAGTTTTTCCTGAGGAGCTGTTTTGTTTGGCGTGTGTGGTTCTAAAAATAAAGTTTGTTTCTTTTGACAAGTGGCTGCTGAATCGTGCCTAGCCAGACTGCAGCATTTGGTGGCTCAAACGGGGATTGACTGAGGGTAAGTGATAAGGTAAACTGCTCGACCCTGAGAGCAGGGCGAGAGGATGGGTAGCCATTTTAGGATTCCTCTTTTGTTTTGCTTCACGTTTATTTTAAGTTGCCTGTCCCTGGAGATGAGTTAAACGAAAGAAAAACCACTCAAATCTGAGGAAAAACTATTTATGTCTGAGGAACAGATTGGGATAAAGGTCGGATGCACATGTCAGGAGGATAGAAAGGCCATAATGACTTTTTGTTGTTCACTATTTATTTCATTCTGTCTCGTTTTTTTTTTTTTTTTTTTTTTTTTTTTTTTTTTTTTTTTTTGCGTTATCTTGTTGGGTTTCATTAAAGTAGAAATACGGGATCAGAAATTAGTAAAAAACAAACTGAAATAGTGTTAAGGAAATTGTTACAGGAAGGAGGCATCTCACTAAAATCAGGGACAGTCAGGGCATACGTTGATACAATATAAAAATGTAGCCCATGGCTTTTAAAGTAAGAGTTATTAAATTTACCACAATGGAACCATCATGGTGAAGATTTAAAAAGAATAGAAAAGAACAGTCCAGGGACTCTGCCAGTTGGCACATTGCCATTGTGGTCTTTCATATCTGTTTTGCTTAGTCCAAAGCCTTCAGTTCAGACAAAGATAAAGGAACAAAGCTTGGAGCAGAAAAAGCCATCAGGGGAAAAGTTACAAAAGGACGCTGCTACTAACAACCTTCTATCATCAGAGGGTGTAAGTGTCCAACCAACAGTGCCACCTCTAAAGGAGACTGTTACTAACACCTTTCTATTCTGTAATTAATTTATTTTCCAATAGTCAGTATATATTTAATGCTATAGTATCCCTTGAAGGTGCTGGTAGGATTTCCCCTTCAGTACTGTTTTCTCTTTGCTTTCCAATATACAAAGTCTAATCTGGGACAGAAAAGATCCATTCTTTATAAGACGTATCTGGGCACATACAGGATTGCCTGGAGCCCTTAGTTTGGGCAATGATTTAGCAGATAAAACTACACATGACATATATTCATATTTTCTATACACTAGAAGAAGCTACAAATTTTCAAAAAAGTTCCATGTCAATGCTAATACTTTACAAAAGCGTTTTGAAATAACTAAGGAACAAGCTAGACAAATAATAAAACAATGTCAAAATTGTGTGACCATTTTACCACAAGTTAATCCTGAAGTCAATCCGAGAGGATTGATACCTAACCATATTTGGCAGATGGACGTCACACACTTGCCAGAATTTGGAAAATTAAAATATTTGCATGTTACAGTTGACACTTCTTCTGGATTTTTGATGGGCTCCCTTCATGCCGGAAAAAAACTAAAGATGTTATAGCTCATTGCTTAAAAAATTTTGCCACTGTGGGCGTTCCAAAACAGTTAAAAACAGATAATGCCCCTGGTTATTCTTCTACCTCTTTTAAACAATTTTGCTCATCATTTGGCATAACTCATATAACAGGAATCCCATACAATCCACAGGGAAAAGGCATAGTTGAAAGAGCACATCAAACTATTAAAATGTACTTATTAAAGCAAAAAGACGGAATTGGGAAGGGGTATATATTTCCCAAAGATAAACTTAAAATAACCATTTTCACTCTAAACTTTTTACATTTGGATTCATGAGGACTTAGTGCTGCAGAAAGGCATATGTGTCCAAAAAATGTGCATAAGCTCAAGGTACTTTGGAAGGCTATTCTAACAGGACAATGGAAAGGTCCTGACCCAGTAATTGTGTGGAGTCCAGGGTCTGTTTGTGTGTTTCCACAGGAAGAACAGCAGCCGATTTGGATTCCGGAGAGATTAACTAAAGTCCTGACCAAGTGATAGTCTGGAGTCGAGGGTCTGTTTGTGTGTTTCCACAGGAAGAACAGCACCGATTTGGATTCCAGAGAGATTAACTAAACTGATTTGTATAGACCAAAAAGAAGATGATTTGGCTCAAATCCATAACAGCTGGTATCCAAAACTCCAGTCTGGCTATCCTTACATCTGCGACAGAACCAGGATGCTTTTTTCAATATCAATTTTATTATTGCCCTTTCCCACAACATGAAGTTCTATTTTGTGTTTTTGAGCTAATGCAGACCTAGGTTACTGTTTTGCTGATCATTTCTATTTTTTGACTATAATTTTTTAAACATTCCATGGTGATTTCACCTGTAAAAAGTTATAAGGCCTTTACTATTATGTAATGTGTTGTATGTATTATATTATGTTTGCACACTTGTGTTTTGTGTCATATGTTTGAATGTACATATGTCCATACATCATATATGATGTGCGCTCATGAAAAAATGGATCCAAATATTTTTTTTTATTCACGTGTTTTAAATGTTTTAATTTAAATTGGGTAAACATCTGTTGAGGACTGTTTTAATATGTGAACAAAAAAGGACGTTAACAGAACTGTATGTTTACTTTCACCTTTCCTTTTCATTATATTGAATAATTCTCTTCAAGATAATGTAAATTGTTAAGAAAATGGTTTTTTTAGTACCTTTTAGAATGATACATAATTTTTTTAGCCATTATTGCCAGAATTCCTATCTTCATCCCAGTGTCGGTGAAGACAAAGATAAAACCAATCTACAGATTGTGCAATAGCCATCACTGAACTGTTTGCAGAACTTGCCTGAACTATGTATCACTTGTGTGCATTTTGAACTATCTGTTGGTGCAGCGACTTGTGGTAGTGTTGGGGTATTTATGCTTATGCTGTCATTGGTGGTACAATTTTTCCAAAAGGAGCCATCAACTGGCTTGGTGTATCTTCCCTTTTCTCACTTTATAGAGGTCAGGAACCTTACAGAGGAAGGCGAAAGACTTCATCCGCAATGACTGCTCTTTTGGCCATTTTGGTTTTGGATGCACACATGGGATCTTTCTTTAGATCCATCAGGTGCTGAGAATATTATCAACAGGCTCACACAGGGCTAAGACACTGATTCAGACACATCCCTTTCCAAAGCAATTAAGCAAAGAGCCACAGGTGATGCCCATTCATTTCCATTTGAAAACTGTTTTCTTCAGGTTTCACAAAGGGGTGTCCTGAGGCAAAGAACATCCTGACATTCAGGGAAACAGAACAACAGTTAAGGAAAAGGCCCAAAGTAGGATTTCTCCACTGAGACTTTACATTTCAAACTGATATCTGAGTTTTCTGTGATGTTTGCCATTTCCTTCAGCTATCCATTACATTGCCATGTCACAGAGCTTGGAGGTGGTACATATCTTGGACACAAAACCATGAGCCTCTTCTGGAGAGTGGCCAGAATTCAGGAAGAAAACGGCAACTTAGGAAATTAGCAGGTGTTGCCCATTGATAAGGCAAGCCACAGTCCATTCATAAATTGTGCAGGATGAATGCTGGGAAGCTTTCTACTAGACAGGATACATCCATTGAATCATTCTCTTTTCTAAAGTCTACAACCACGGACACATTGGGATACACAGACATAGAAACACTCACCTTGTGAAATGACTTATTAAAAACAGTTCACTCCAAACCAAACAAACCACCTTTCCTACATATTCTCAGAACATGAGACAAACCAAAAACCCACACCCACACCCACAAAGGCACCTCCTTCCCCAAAATGGGTCTGTGACTATCCGAAGTGTTCTCTGACTGGTGGACCACACTGTGTTCCCCTGAAATGGCCTGTCCTGTATCAGATTAGGTCTCCTTGGCCAACTCTGTGAAGTTGTCAGTAGCCAGAGGTGAGCTCCTACCTACTTGCTCAGGAAAGGCCCCTCTTCAGAGCCCTCCTGGTATTTGGCCTTTCTCACATCAGTAGGAATCAAGAAAGAATGACTCTGTCTTTGGAAAATCCAAACAATTGAGAACACTGGGACTGGGACTGGGACTGGCTCTGGGTTCCTGGCTTCCTAGATACCAAGTTCAGAGAGTTACATCACCAAGGAATTGACTTTAGTCACTTCCTTTAGGAACTGAATGAGTTCATCGCCTTGGCAACCACTTTGACCTAATATTTTATTCCAAAAGTCCCATGAGATGGAGGCTGGCTCTGCTTCCTCTGACACTTTCACAAGTTTGAATGGTATGTCAACCATAGGCACCCAGGGACAGCTATCCACACAGGCCTGGTTTGGTCCATCTTCTCTACATTAAGAAAAGAGAGGCTGATTCAGACATATCCCTTCATCCTGACCAGGTTGTTTTCCATGTAAGATGACGTTTGCTCTCTCAGGTCTTTCACAGCTGCCTACAACTTATCCAGGGATCATTTCTGTATGGACATTCGAGGTTCTCAACTGGTGGAAGATCACCTACATTCCTGTATTGAAATACCAACTCCATCCCTGCTCTTCTAAAAAGTTAGATTGAGGGAACAGTGTATGATTAGGGTTAATAACAGGTTCAATTTTAGTTAGGAATTATTCTGAGGGTTGAATAATGGTATTGGGAACCTGCGTATTTACAAGAATATATAGGGGATATATAAGTATGAAAACAGAAATCTTGGTAAGATTTGAAGCCCAGAAGGGCATTGGGCACTTGATTTACGTTCTGAACAGATGTCTCAGATAAATCGATATACAATGGCATAGAACCATGTACCATGGATGATTGAATGTAGAAGAGAACATGCAGTCAAAAAGGAATAGTCGGTAGGATCAGGAGATAGTCATTAGTTTTAGGAAGAAGAGTGAGTATAGGATTTGGAACAAAATTCTTTAGCAATAGGGTTTCGGTTAGAGAGTAAATGTAAATGTCAGCATATGTGAAGTGTCAGTCACGATGATGAACTGGGCAAAATATGTAGGAAAGCTGATATCAATAAAGACTTTAGGAAATCAGGCAAAGTATAAAGTGAGTCACAAGATTAGACATTTTTAACAGGGTTGAGTTTGAATATATAATCTTAGGAAGAAAAAAATATGTAGTCACCAGTAGAATTGAAATTTGAGAGCATTAGGAAACCTGGACATCGATGTTTTCAGTAATCCATGTTCACTTTCCATTTAGACTTTGGTACATCATAAGTGTCATCTTTGTGTTTAGTCTCCAGAATATTACTGTGATAAAATGTATATGTAGATCAGGTGACACGAGTATTTCTTCCACCATTTCTGGGAGCAACATTTTGAAGAAGTATGAATTAGAATTGGGGGGAAAAAAAGAGGTGTATTCTGTTTCTATGAATATAGAGATAATGCATGAAGAGACCATATGGTGAATAAATAATATAACTGGTGCCACATTAAATAATGGATTGAATTGCTATCTGAAAATATATAAGAATTCTTATATTGATATAAAATCATTCATTACAACCAGTTATACATCTAATGGTAATAATAGGGTTATGTTTTTATGAAGAGTGTGTGAGTTTTGCTTCAAAAGTCATTATGGAAACCGAAAATAATGTGTTTGGAAAGAAGTCTCATAAAAAGTCCAGTCAAGAAACATGGAGAAATACATGTGTTCTGAAACAGGAAGTGATTGAAAGTGAAACAAATGCCTATTAATTTGCTAACAAGTGTGTGAAATATATATCCCATGATGTGAATAAACTGAAGAAATAGTAATGTACCAGTGATGAATATAAATGAACGTCAAAATACACATCATGTCCCATAGGAATCTACTTGCATTGATTTTAAGATGGGTAAGTTACTGTAGAAATATTAGGATTTGTGTGCACCATTCACTGAATTTAGTTTTCAGTACTAGGAAACAAATATGTATTTCAGGTGGATGAATATTTCTGAGAATAATCTTGTGAAAAGTTGATTAGAACTCCACATAGATGAACATGAATGAATTTAGGCAGTGCATAATAAGATGCAAATATTTCATATTTTGAAAATTTTGGAGAATATATATATATATATATATATATATATATATATATATATATATATATATATACACAAAACCCACATAGAGAAATTAAATAGTAGAAATATATATGACAATCAAAATTCATTGTAAAATATATATGCTCCACAGATCTAAAAATATTCATTTTACTGAACATAGATTTATATATAATGTTGTTCAACCAGGAAGCTCACCCATAAGTTGAATTTTCAGTTCCAACAGTGTTTATGAGGAGTGATCTATTCTCACAATTTGTTTCTTCCAAGTCAGATACCTCACAAAAATGTACATGTGATACCAGTTAGGATTCTATATGTGCTTATAAAAATACATGTGCTGAATAGGCTACAGAGAAAGGGAGACAGGAATTCACATATTTGTTAACTTTAAAATCACCTGGAGAACTATTTCAACAAAAAGTTGACTACATTTATAACTCCTGACCTATATAATGCAAAAAGCAGGTCCAAAAATACACCAGGCCTCCTCTGAACTGCTTGTATTTCTATTCTGTTTGGGTTATTTTTCTCCATCATATTAGGATTAGTAGTGAGAGTCTAGTAGGGTATAGGTTAGTGTCAGGGATTCAGTATTTCGAATGGAAATTTGGAAAATGAATCCAAAGTGTATGCAAATATGTGCTACACAAAAATCTTCCCACTTTCATCCAGAACAATGCCTTGACAATACCTTCGCCCCAAGTAAGACACAATTAGAGGAAAAGAGTTAGAAAATCTGTGAATACATAAGTGGAATGGAAAATTCTCATGAGTTTACAACCTTGGAGGTGGTAGAGGAGTTTCCAAAAGTAAGGGATAGTGTAAACACTCCACAAACGTGGAGCTCTGCTGGCCTAAAGACTTCTTGAGAAACTGCTTCTGTGGTTGGGCACTTGAAATATATTTTGTTGTATGGAGCTTTAGCTTCCTTTCTAGTGAGTCCATCAAAGATGGGTCTGCATCTATGTGTCACCTAGAGGACATGGTTTCTGATTTTCCAATGAATATGAGGCAAGAGTGCTGAATTCTCTCTTTGGAGTTCAATTGTGGCAACAGGGGGCTAAGTGGTCTCCACTCTGTGGACTGTGAAGCCATTTGGAATTCCTCCAATGTTTGTGGTGTTTATTGCTGCTGCACTGGATGTTTGGTATGTGCTTCACGAAATACAAGGAATCAACAAGGACACAGTGCTGTAGGGAGGTCTGTCATGTGTGGTGGGACAGAGTCTGCAGAAGAAAGCACCCACCAGGCTTCAATCTCACATAGCTTGCCCCCTTGAGCATAGCAACCGGATTCTGAATATTGCCCTGAAACCTCTGCATATAACAAGATGCCTTTAAATATAAGGGTGTGCTGGCTGCACCATGTCAGTCACAAGCCATTTGGAATCCAATGGCAGATCCCCATGGCCCCACCAGAGATGTTTTATCACACACCTGCACACCACTGCTCTAGGCCCACTAGTCAGCAGGCTCCAACTTTCTGGCATCTCTGTTCTACACCATATCATGAAACCCAGTCTATCAAGGCACTGTCTGGTACACTCGTGATCAGCAACAGGACATCCAAATGTTCTCCAGTGCCACCTGTTCATGGGAATTTCAAAAATTTCATGGTATTTATCTAGCCATTTTTCAAGGATGTAGTTGGAGGCACTGTGGGTTTCAATTCATTCTGGAACCATTAAATGTGAGAAAGTTCATTTCAAAGAAAGCTCTGGAGAGGTATCACAGGCAAGGCTTCCCAATGAGTGGCCAAAATGTCACATGAAGGCAGGGGCTTTGAGGTCTACAAGGTGAGGTCCATGTGTGTTTTTCCTCTCAAGTACAGATGCCAAGTTTTTCAGAATTAAATCATGTGATATCCTGGCTGATATTCCCAGTGCTCTGTGGAAAGCCACTCTGGCCCTAGAAAAGTTTGCAAGGGCAACTCTTATTTGTGGCCTCCTAAGATCAAACACAATTCATGGCAATACTTCTCTGAGTTCAGTTCCAGAGTTCAGTCTCTAAGAGGAATCACACCAGAGTTCAAGACCAGATGGACCAAATCATCACTTCTAACTGCCACACAAATGACCACAATTAAAACCAAAACACTCCCACGTAGCCCTCATCTTCGTCCATATAGGCACTCATCATAAACTCTGGCTGGTGTTTTCCATGAGTTGTGCATCTCAGGAAAGTGTCGAAAATAAGCTCCCTTGCCACTCATTTGCCTAAAGTCAGGGTGGCCTTGACACCCTTCGTGTGAACCAGGAGTGATCAAATTGGCCTGCCATTAATACTGATGTGCTTCTCCAATTTGAGGCCTACTGACGGTCAGGTATAGATTCTTCATGTAATTTGGAGTCATGAGAAAACCCAAGCACTTCTGCTGGGCTTTTAAGAACTCATTTGACCCAAAGGATCCCTATTCTCATTTGATGGAATTCAGGAACCTAACAGAGGAAGGCAAGAGACTTCACCCACAATGACTGCACTTTTTGCCATTTTGGTTTTGGATGCATACATGGGATCTTTATTTAGATCAATCAGGTGCTGAGAATCTAAGCCACAGCCTCTCAAAGGGCCAAGAGGCTGATTCAGACACATCTCTTTCCAAAGCAATTAAGCAAAGAGCCACAGGTGATGCTCATTCATTTCCATTTAAAAACATTTTTATTCAGACTTCAGAAAGGGGTGGCCTGAGGCAAAGACCTTCCTAACATTCAGGGCAACAGAACAATAGGTTAGCAAATGGCCCAAAGCAGGGTTTCTCCACTGAGACTTTCCTGGTCACACTGATATCTAAGTTTTCTGAGATGCTCGCTATTCTCCTCAGCTATCCAGTACATGGCCATGTGACAGATTATTTAGGTGGTACATATCTTGAACAAAATACCATGAGCCTATTCTTTAGTGGGGCCAGAATTCAGGAAGAAAACAGAAACTTAGGAGGATAGCAGGTGTTGCACATCAATAAGCCTGCCACACTCTTTTCATAAATTAGGCAGGATGAATGCTGGAAAGCTGCCTACTAGACAGGAAACATCCATTGATGCATTCTCTTTTTTAATGTCTACATCCACAGACACAGTGTGATACACAGACATAGAAACACTCACCTTGTCAAACGACATTCTAGAAACAGTCCAGTCCAAACCAAACAAACCGCTTTTTCTACCTGTTCTCAGAACATGAGACAAAACCACAAACTCACACGCACACCCACAAAGGCACCTCATTCCCCCAAGTAGGTCTGTGACTATATGGAATGTCCTCTGACGGCGGGCCATACTATCTTTCTCTGAAATTGCCTGTCCTGTCTCAGATCTGGTCCTTTGGCCAACTCTCTGAGGTTGTCAGTAGCCAGTGGTGAGCGACTACCTGCTTTTTAAGCACAGGACCATCTTCAGAGCTTTCCGGGCATTTGCCCATCCTCAAATCAGTAGATACCAAGAATGACTGACCCTGTCCTTGGTAAATCCAAACAAGTGAGCCCACTGGGAGTGGGACTGGGAATGGCTCAGGGTGCCTGCTTCCTGGATCCCAAGTTCAGAGAGTTCCATCACCAAGAAAGTTAGGTAGGTCAATTCCTTCAGGAACTGAATGAGGTCACTGCATTGACAAACACTTTGTCCTAACAGTTGCTTCCAAGAGTCCCATGAGATAGAGGCTGCCCCTAGTTCCTGTGACACTTTCACAAGTTAGAATTGCATATCAACCATAGGCACCCGGGAATAGCTCTCCACACATGTCTCATTTGGTCCATCTTCTCTACATTAAGAATAGAGAGGCAGATTCAGACACATCCCTTCATCCTGACCAGGGTTATTGCCATGGAAGATGATTTTGCTCTCTTAGGTCCTTCATAGCTGCCTACATCTTATCCAGGGATAATTTTTGCATGAACCTTTGAGGTTCTCAGCAGGTGGAAGATCCCCTATATTCCTGTATTGTAAGACCAACTCTGTCCCTGCTCTTTTATAAAGTTATATTGAGGGAACAGTGTATGATTAGGGTTAATAACAGGTTTGATTTGGGTTAGGTATCATTCTGCGAGATGAATAATGGTATTGGGAACCTGCGATATTTACAACAATATACAGGTGAAATAAGTTTGAAAACAGAAATCTAGGTAAGATTTGAAGCCCATTAAGGCATTACACCCTTGAATTGGTTACATAGATTTGAATTATATTCTGCACAGACATCTCAGATAAATCGAGATACAATGGCATAGAACCTTGTACTTTGGATGATTGAATGTCGAAGAGAACATCCAGTCAAAAAGGGATAGTCAGTAGGATTTGGAAGATAGTTGGTAGGTTTAGAAAGAAGAGTGAGTATAGAAGTGGGACCGAAAGTTCTTTAGAATTAGAGTATTGGGTAGAGGGTGAATGTAAATGTCAGCATATGTGAAGAGTCAGTCAAAATAATGAACTGGAATAAAACGTAGATAAGAAGATATCAATAGAGACATATGTAAATCAGGAAAAGTAAAAAGTGAGTGATAGGATTAGAAATTTTGAACAGGATTGAGGTTGAATATATAGTCTTAGGAAGAAACAAATATGTAGTCACCAATAGGATTGACATTTGAGAGCATTAGGCAACCTGGACATGGATGTTTTTAGTAATCCATGCTCACTCTCCATTTAGGCGTTGGTAAAATCATAAGTGTGACCCCTGCTTTTTGTGTCCAGAATATTACTGTGAAAAAATGCATATGTAGATCAGGTGACATGAGTATTTCTACCACCAATTCTGGGAGCAACATTTTGAAGATGAATAAATTAGTATTGCGGTTACAAATAGATGTACCCTGTGTCTATGAAAATAGAGATAATGCATGGATAGACCATACTGTGAATTAATAATATAACTGGTTCCAACTTTAAATAATGGATTGATTTGATATCTGAAAATATACAGGAAATCTTATATTGATATACAATCATTCATTCCAACCAATTATTCATCTAATGGTAATATTAGGGTTATGGTTTATCATAAAGAGTGTGTGAGTTTTGTTTCAAAATGATTATGGAATTCGAAAATAATGTGTTTGAAAAGAAGTCTCATGAAAAGACCAGTCAAGAAACCTGGAGAAATACATGTGTTGTGAAGCAGGAAATGATTTGAAGTGAATCAAATGCCTACAAATTTGTGAACCTGTGTATGAAATATGTATTTTATGATGTTCATAAACTGAAGAAGTAGCAATTTACTAGTGTTGAATAAAATGAACTTCAAAATACACATCATGTCCCATAGGAATCTACTTGCATTGAATTAAACTGCGTCAGTTACTGTAGAAATATTAGGATTGTATGCACCATTCATTGAAGTTAGTTTTCAGTACTAGGAAACAAATATCTATTTCAGGTGGATGAATATTTCTCATAATGATCTTGTGAAAAGTTGATTATAAATCCACATACATGAACATGAATGAATTTAGGTAGTGTATATAAGACACACATATTTCATATTTTGAAAAATTTAGAGAGTGTGTGTATATAGATAGATAGATAGATAGATAGATAGATAGATAGATAGATATACACACACACAAAACACACAGAGAGGCAATTAAAAGTAGCAATATATATGCCAATTGAAATTCATCATGAAACATATGTCAACCAGATTAAAAAATATTTATTTTACTGAACATGGATTTATGTATAATGTTGTTCTACTAGGAGGCTCACCCATCATTTGAATTTTCAGTTCCAACAGCGTTTAGGCGGAGTGATCTCTTCTCACAATTTGTATCTGCCATATCAGCACACCTCAAAAGAAAATATGTGTGATACCAGGTAGGATTCTATATGTGCATATAAAAATACATGTGCTTAATAGGCTACAGAGAAAGAGAGACAGGTATTCACATATTTGTTAACTTTAAAAACACATGGAGATCTATTTCAATTAAAAATTAACTAGATTTATTACATCTACCCTATATCATGCAAAAGGCAAGTCTAACTATACACCATACCTCCTCTGAACTGCTTGTATTTCTATTCTGTTTGGGTTATTTTTCTCCATCATATTAGGATTAGTAGTCATTGTCTAGTAGGGTATGGTTTAGTGTCAGGTGTCTCGGCCGGCAGGACACATCAAAGTGTGCATCAAACCTCGTTGGGGAGGAATGAAGGGACAAGAGAAATGAGAGATGACAGCAAGACAGTAGTTCTGATCATGCTGCAAACTTTTACAGTTTTCACAGGGTATTTATATGCTGCAGATAGGAAATCTCTCTTATGATCAGTTGCTGGATGTCTTCACAGGGTGAGATAACCTCAGGATATTTCAGAAAGACAGATGGCCGCAGGATGTCTCAGGGAGATAGATGGCTGTCGGATGTCTCCTAGGCAGGCTGTCTCCCAGAGGGCTGTTTCTTTTAAGTGTCAGGCTATTCTTTGAGGAGAACTTCCTTCTAGCCCCTCACCTTCCCCCCTTTCTTATATAAAATATTTGACCATACCTTACCGGCCAATGTTTTAGGGGGTGATAGAGGCTTTGTTTCTCAAGGAGGCCTTAGAATATCTCCTGATCTGAGAGAGCATGTTTACTAGAAGATTTCTTGGTGGCCATGGCATGTTTTCGAGGAGACGGCTTTGAGGGGGATGCATGCCAACCGCCATGCACCAGAGCGTGTCACTCATAGGTCTTGTGTTTGGGTATCCGTGGATCCATCCTCCCACAGTCTTTCCTGCACCCTCCATTATTATGGCCTAAGGTCCTCACTTCATGGGTGCATCCTCCCCCAAGTGAAGGGGCACTTTGAGGACGAACCCTTATGGCAATGGCAGAAGATTGTTAGTCAGAGCTATTTCTTATAGTTTTATTTAAGAAAGAGAGATCTGTGGGGATGTAAACTTAAGAAATAAGCCTGTGAGAAGGGTAGAACATCCTTTTAAATGTTAGCAGCAAGGTCTTCCATCTCCAGACGATGATAGTGCACCTGTATGGGCTTAGAGGCCAAAATATTAATCTGTTCTTTAATAAATTGTACCAGCCTGTTTATAATGCAGGGTCCTATAGACACTATTTAAAGTAAACCCAACAAAGGGCCTATTAGGGGAAGAAGGTAGGGTAGAAATCCACTAAGCCCAGTCCAGAGTGGATTTTCAAATAGTTCCCTTCGTCTCTCTTTTACATCTTCTTGAACCTGCTTAATTTTAGTGCATACTATGCCTGATTAATTGGCATAAATGCAGCATCGTTCCCCTAAGGCCAAGCGAATACTTCCCTGGTTAGCTGTCAGCAAATCTAAGCCTCGTGTGTTTTGAAGGAACACTTCTGCTAGGGAGTCTATTTGGTCCTTCAAATCTTTAATGGTTCCTGATAGAGTTTGTACATCATTTATAAAGTTGTTGAGACAGGCGACGGTAAGAGTCGATAGCCGTGCCTAAACCAGTGTACCTGTGCCCACAGCAGCTGTTATTCCAAGGCTCGCAATGAGTGGTAAGGCATGTATTGCCCACCTGTGTCTTATGACTAAGATGTCTAGGCTAGGAATGGGTAGACGTTCGTCTCATGGGACAATAGTTATATCAGGGAGGAATAAGGTAAGAACACAGCCACTGATGCAATTCACTGGAAGCCTGGGGAAGGCCGAGTTTTCTCCACACATGAAAACTGTGCCATTGGGTAACAAAGAGATGGGTTGGGTGAGGAATAATTTTGTACTTTTGAGCAATTTCCAAAGGAAGTAACTCCAACATCAATATCATAGGTATTTTTCTGCATCGTGCCTAAAAGACATAATGTAAATGTGCCTATAGGCTGTAATTATAAAAAAATCCGGGTTGGCATGTATTATCATTGTCTATGATAGAATTAATAGGAACTGCCATAGGCATTATTGTCCCTGTTGTCATGCAGAGCCAGCAATCACCAGCAATGGTGGGGTTTGAATTATTAAGCAAGGAGAAGGTAGTTTCCAAAATTTCTAATGTATTGGTATCTAAACCTCGGAGCTGGGATTTAGGCTACATTAAGGGATGATATGTGAGCTCAGGAATTTGGGGTTTCAAAAGTTTGATTATCTGAGGATGCTTGACAGCATCAGTGGGTCCTCCACGATAAGAGACCCCTGTAGGGGCCTTAATGGGCCAGCAGGAGGGTTTACCAACACTGCCTTGCCACCCAGGTGACAGTAGCTTGGTGTATTTGCCATCTCCTCCCCAGTCAAAGAGAAAGGGGGTATAATGAATAGTGGTCCCCCCTTCTGCATGAGGTTTAGTTAGGGAGGCTTCAAAAAATTTTTCTCCTTGCTTGTTAACACAAATTAAGAGCGACACATAACAAGAGCCATACATCGCCTGTGTATTCGTACAGGTTGCAGAACAATTTTGGAGAGCTTTACTTGTACTAGGGGGAATAATCTTTGGCTTGTTAACACATACACATTTAGGCTGATGAACTACTCTGAGTTTATGGTCAACCTCGGCCAGGAGGTAAACCACTTTAGTCATGCAGTCAGCAATCTGGGTCCAACTAGTGCGAGCCTGAGTTCAAGATCCTCACTTGCACTCGCAGGGGGGCCCAAAGAGGTACTCCATGATGTTGGAAGGTGGAGGGCCAAGGCCTCCGTGTACAACCCTGTTCAGCAGAAGTGCCTTAAGCAGAATCCAAACACAGATTGTTGGCTGCATCTGAAAAAGAGGAAAATTTGTCCTCAGGGGGAGCACCTCCATCCCTAGGTTGAGGTAAGTCATTAACCTGTTTAACCAGGTGTTCTGGTAACCATCTTGGGGCTGCTTGCTCTTGGTCCAAAACACAAGCTGAGCCTCGTCCCCAGATGAAAAGAGGATCTGGGCCTTTCCATTTATTTGTAAGGGGATTGCGCCACATAACAGGTGGGTGAACAGAATTGGACGAGGGATGCCAATGTCTGTCTGTGGCTGAATGGCCTTCACTGTCGAGAGTAAGAAAAATAAGGGCAAATAATTCATGGTTAAGGTGATGCCTGGGAGTAGTAAATATAAAGGCGGAAGCCTTAAAGAGGGTTCGCCAAGTCTTTAAGGTAAGGTGGGCACGTTCCACAATGCCTCGGCCCTGAGGTTTGTATGGAATTCCAGTAGTAAGACAAATTTGCAAGGTAGCACAAAATTGTTTAAACTTGGCACTGGTATATGCAGAACAATTATCTGTTTTAATATGTATTGGTTTACCCATTACGGAAAAGGCTGAAACAAGATGAGAAAGGACATCTTTGGTACCCTCTCCAAAATGTGGTCATGCAAAAATAAAGCCACTGAAGGTATCTATAGAAACGTGTATATATTTGGTTTTTCCAAATTCAGGAAAATGAGTAACATCCATTTGCCAAAACTGATTGAGCAGTAATCCTCTGGGGTTAACTCCCAACTGTTGAATGGGGAGGGAGACAGCGCAACCAGGGCATGTTTTTACTATCTCTCGTGCCTGTTGCCTGGTAATTTTACAAAGTAATCGAAGGCTCTGGGAATTTAGATGGTGAAAATTGTGTAACTCCGTGGCCTTTTGAATGGAGCCAACAAAAATTGGAAAGATGGAACGAGTTGCTGCATCAGCTTGGGGATTACCTTGTGTTAGAGGGCCTGGAAGATCAGAGTGTGCCCTGATTTGTCCTAAGAAAAATGGGTGTTGTCTGGCCTGAATTAGTTGCTGAAGCTGGTGAAACAGAAAGGCCACATTGGAAGAAGCCTTAATAGTGAGTGAAATCTCCAGCAGGAGCACAGAATGAGCAATGCAGGCACTTTCTGCATAAATATTAACAGAATTATCAAAAAATGTTATAAAAACTTGTGTTATGGCAAACAATCCAAAAACTGTGCTGACTGATAGACACTATCAAAGGTGGTAGGCTGGTTATTGATAACAAAGACCGCATGGCCATTATTGGAACCATCTGTGAAGACAGTAAGGGCTTGAGGAATGGGAGCCTTTTGAGTAATTTTGGGAAAAATAAATGGATGTAACTGGACAAAATGTAAAAGGGGGTCATTGGGGAGGTGGTTATAAATTGTTCCCAAAAGCCTGATAGGGCAATACCTGATTCATCCACTGTCTGTAGTAAACATTGGGTTTGGTCCTTAGTATATGTAATTAAAATATTATCAGGGTCTTTGCCAAAATGTTGTCGAGAAAGCAAATGACCTTTAATAATAGTAGAAGCTACCTGAGCAAGATAAACAGTAATATCCTTGGAGGATGTGGTGGGTAAATGGACCCAAAGCAAGGGGCAGCCTTTAATTTTGAAATGTGTATTTTGCTGCCGAAATACTCCTGTGGGTGTATGAGGAGTGTGTAAAATACCAGAACCAGAGGAAGGTTGTAAGAAATTTGTGTAACAAACTGTTGGGCAATGGCTTCTGTGACTTGGTTTAATGCCTGTCATGCCTCGGGAGTAAGCTTTTGAGAGGAGGAGGGGTGGGAATCACCTCTCAAAATATCATTAAGGGGCAAAAGTACACAAGTGGGCAATTTTAAATATGTTCTTATCCATTGAATATCCCCAGGTAATTTTTGAAAATTATTAAGGGTGTGAAGATGGTCCACACGTAGTTGTATTTTAAGAATTTGGATCTGATTATCTTGAAGTTTAAGGCCCAAATAGGTATCAGAGTCCTGTGTTTGAAACTTATCAGGAGCTATCTGTAGTCCTAAGGTAGTGAGGGTTTTGTAAAGGTCCAAGTAACAATTATTAAGGTCATGGGTGTTAGGTGCAGCAATTAACAAATCATCCTTTTAATGTAAAATATAAATTTGTGGCCATCGCTCTCTCACAGGGTCTACTGCTTGAGCAACGTAATTTTGGCAAAGACTAGGGCTGTTGGCCATACCATGGGGAAGAACCTTTCATTGAAATCTCTGCATAGGGCCCTGAAAATTAATGCGAGGGAGACTAAAGGCAAAATAGGGTCTATCCTCAGGATCTAAAGGAATGGTAATACAGCAATCTTTTAAGTCAATAACCATTTTACAATTGTTTTTGGGAATTGCCACTGGTGTGAGAATACCTGACTGTAGTGCTCCCATCGAGAGCATAACTTTATTAATGGCACACAAATCTTGTAAAAGGTGCCACTTGCCTGATTTTTTATTGATAACAAAAATTGGAGTATTCGATGGTGAGGTTGAGGGCTCTACATGGCCGGCTGCCAGCTGTTCCTGCACTAACATGGAGGCAGCCTCCAATGTTTTCTTAGGTAAGGGGCCACTGATCCACCCACACAGGAGTTTGAGTCTTCCAAATAATTTTATCTGCATGAGGTACAGGAGGGTCAGGGACCAACACTAAAAATCCGAATACCCAAGGCCATATGTATTTGTGTTTTGTATGGGTTGTAGAGGCTCAACCAGTTTTCGTCTCAGTCTCCCCAGGCCTGTACCAGGGACAAAATTCATACTAAGCATTTGATGAGTCACCATGGAATTGGGACTGGGAAGAATAACTTCCATTTGACTCAAAATATCTCGGCCCCATTGGTTAATAGGTTAGGTCAGGAACATCGAAAAAAGTGACAGTTGACTTATTACCCTCATTATCAGTCCAGCTAATAGACCTAGAGCTGACTGGAGGATTTTTTGATTGTCCTATCTCTTTAAGGTCACTCAAGGGTGGGGTGAGGGGCCAACGAAATGGCCAGTATTTTTTAGACATAATTGTGGCATCAGCTCCAATATCTAGAATTTCTTGGAATTCCTTTCCTTCAATAAGTAAGGTAAGGGGGTGTATTGTGAGAAATTGGCTGAACCCAATACACATCAGAGGAGCCCAAGGAGGCAGTCTCCCGCGGTAGGTTTGGGTGGTGGAAGTGCCTCCCGAATCCAAGGAAAGGAGTATTAATTGTGCAAGTCTTGTTCCTGCGGGGATGGCCACAACTCCATTAATAGCTGTGGCCAGTATTTTTATTTCTCCAGTGAAATCATTACCAATAATGCCAGGGAAGACCTGAACACCTTATAAGGTAGTAGAGGCTCTTCCAAGAATAAGGGCAGACGTATGAGATGGAGGGGGACCCTTAATTCTAGTGGGTATTAACTGGGTCCCTTGCAATGTGTCTAATATTTTCTCAGTGGTGGCACAGAGGTCCAATCCTGCGCCGCCTGGTGTGGCTCGTTGGAACGAGGCAATTGTGGAGAAGGATTTTGAAGTAGGTTGGTAGTTTGGGAGGGAACAAACCTTATTGCCCCTGGGTTTGTCTTGGGAAAGTCGGGGCCAGGGGTTGGCCCTGCAGTGATTTTCCAAGAAGCAGGAAGAAATAGGCTGTCCGAGGGCATTTGTTTTAGATCTCCACTCACTGGCCCAGTGATGACCTTTGCCACATCTAGGGCAAAGAGTAGCTGGGGGCGGTTTAGCCCCAGTTTGAGGAGACACTATTCCTAGGCTTTGTTTGCCTGTCAGACACTAGTGTGTAAAATGGCCAGGTTGTTTTCAAGTAAAGCAAGTAGGTGAGCCAGGATTGTGAAAGGCCTTGGTAAAGGTGGCACCAAAGGCGAGACCCATGGCATGGGCTGCACCCACCCCTGCACAGAGTCTAATAAAGTCAGAAAGTTTCCTTTTATCCTTATGTGGTCGAAGAACACCCTGACATGCTGGCTTGGCGTTTTCAAAGGCAAGATGTTTTACAAAGGTGCTTTCGCTTTTGCTTGGTCCAAGCAAGCATTCTGCGGCTAGGTTAAGCCAGGAAACAAAGTCGCTATAAGGCTCGTGAGGCCCTTGTCGTATTTTTGCCAAGGAAGTGGTAGCTGAGGCCTTTTGAGGGACGCGTCTCCAAGCATGTAAGCCAGCCGTCTGAATCTGCGCCAAAAGTCCAGCAGGGAAACATGCCTGTTTATTTTTAGTGTCAAAAGGCGCATTGACCACTAACTTAACAGAAGTCCAGGATTTACAGGAGGCCTTTGTTAAATTTTTTTGAGCAGTTTCCCAACAGTGCTCTTTGAAATTGCGTTCCATAACAGAAAGTCTCCAGCACTGAGGTATCTCGGGTTTGAAATTTCCAATCATTGGTAGTAAGCCATTGTGCACTGTGGATTTCTAATAAAGCCACTCTGTAGGGCGCAGTGAGGCCAGAGTGAGCACAAGCCTTTTTAAGTTTTTCAAGAAAATGCAGGCTTAATTTTTTGTACACACTCTGGGTTCCTTCCTGCCTGGGGGTTAACTCCTCATCCTCTGAGTCCTGATCTCCTTGATCCATTTCCCCCACTTTCTCCTCTTGATCATCATGTAAGTCTTTGACCTCAGACTGGGCAGGCATATCTATCTGACTGCGGGTTACTGGGAATGTGAGAACAGGCTGATGGAGCAGGTTAGCCTTTTTATTAGACCGCCGATGGGCAGCTTGCCTTGACTCCATGTCTAAGGCTAATGAGCAGAGCTCAGAGTCAAGGGATGTTAATTCTTTTAAAAGTTGGATCTGTTCCCGTCTATGCTGGAGAGACTGTCGCAAGGGAGCCAGGTTAGGCGAGGGAAGTGGAGAAAAAATACCTGGGGGGCGATGTTGGCCCCTGAAGGGCCGGAGCACAAAAGGCATGAGGGATATAGGAGGGAGGTGGATGGGTAAGTTCTATAGGCTCTGGAAGGGACCTGAGAGGTGGTCGGTCTTCTGAATGGTAGTGAGCTTCTTTCTTCTCCAAGGTAGCCTCCTCCTCAGGGGTCAATGTGTCTCTGGGATTTAAAACTGGATAAAGGTAGTTGGTAACCATTGGAGCCTTATTCATTAGGGTGGTATTTTGAGGTGGACCAGGAAGGTTCCCAGGGTCCTGGGGAGACTGAGAAGGGTCTATATCTGTACTAACTGATGGGCATGCAGATGGGGGACGAGAGGTCATTTGCATAGTCTCTTCCCCAATCCTGACAAATTTTAAGGTACCATTGTCAAAGGGTGAACTTTTAAGAATTTCATTAATTAAGTTCCAGTAAGAAAAGGTGGGAACAGGCACCTTTTCTGTGCCAAAGTATTCATAATAATCTTTTAAACAGTCTCCTACTCTAAGTCATGGTTTACCATCAATGGTTCCTTCAAGGGAAAACCATGGACACAATTCCCCTATGTATGAACAGAAAAATTTTAAGTCCTTTTTCTTAACACGTGCTCCCCATGTCTTGAAGGACTCCTTCAGGGCTGACAAAAACAAATCATGTGATGAAACTGCTTGTCCCATGGTGGGTCACTCACTGTGCATTATCCCCACACTCCTACTGGATATGTCTCTCGGTGGTGTCTGCTGAGGCAATCGCGAGCTCCGCTTGACCAAGTCTTCCAGGAGGACGGGGTTCCCCCTCAGTCAAAGGCTTGAGACCCAGTCAGTGGGCGCCAGATGTTCTGGCCGGCAGGACACATCAACGTGGGCAGCGAACATAGATGGGGAGGAATGAAGGGACAAAAGACACTAGAGATAACAGCATGACTGTAGTTCTGATCAAGCTGCAAACTTTTATTGTTCACAGAGGGGATTTATATGCTGGAGATGGGAAAGCTCTCTTATCAGTAGTTCCTGGATGTCTTCACAAGGTGAGATAACCTCAGGATGTTTCAGGAAGACAGATGGCCGCAGGAAGTCTTCGAGATACAGATGGCTACAGGATGTCTCCCAGGCAGGATGTCTGCCAGGGGGCTGTTTCTTGTAAGTGTCAGGATATTCTATGAAAGAGAATTCCTTCTACCTATGAAAGACAGGGATTCAGTATTTCAAAAGGAAAATTGGAAAATGAATCCAATGTGTATGCAAATATGTGCTACACAAAAGTCTTCCCACTCTCATTCAGAACAATGCCTTGACATTACCTTCACCCCATGTAAGACATAATTAGAGGAGAAGAGTTACAAAATCTGTGAATACATATCTGGAATAGAAAATGCTCAATAATTCACAAACTTGGAGGTGGGAGAGGAGATTCCAAAAGAAAGAGACAGGGTAAAAACTCCACAAACATGGAGCTCTGCTGGCCTAAAGACTTCTTGAGTAACTGCCTCTAAGGTTGGGCACTTGAAATATATGTTGTTGTCAGAAGCTTTAGCTATCTCTGTAGTGAGACCATCAATGCTGGGTCTGCATCTATGTGACCTGAAGGACATGGTTTCTTATTTTCCAATGAACATGGGGCAGCAGTGCTTAATTCTCTATTTGTAGGTAAACTGTTGCCACTGAGCGCTAAGTGTCTCCCAGTGTAGACTGTGAAGCCAATTGATCATCCTCCACTTTTTGTGGTGTTTCTTGCAGCTGCACTGGGAGTTTAGTATATGCTTCATGAAATACAAGGAGTTCAACTGGGACACAGTGCTGGAGGGAGTTCTGTCACGTGTGGTGCGTAAGGGTCTGGAGGAGAATGCAACAACCAGGCTTCTATTCCACATAGCTTGCCCTCTTGACCATAGGAGTCTGATTCTGAACATTGCCCTGAAACCTCTAGATATAACAAGATGCCTTTACATTCAAGGGTCTGGGGGCTGTACCATGTCAGTCACAAACCATTTGGAAGCCAATTCCCGATCCACATGATCCCACCAAAGCTGTTTTAACATACACCTGCACACCACTGCTCAAGGCCCACTACTCAGCAGGCTCCAAATTACTGGCATCTCTGTTCTACACCATTTTCATAAAAACCAGTCAATCAAGGCACTGTCTGGTACACTCATGATCATCAATAGGACATCCAAAGGTTCTCCAGTGCCACCTGTTTATGGGAATTTCAAAAATTTCATGGTACTCATCTAGCTATTTTTCAAGGATGAAGTTGGAGGCACTCTGGGTTTCAATTCATTCAGGAACCATTAAATGGAGAGGAAGCTCATTGCAATGAAAGCTCTGGAGTACTCTAACAGGCAAGGTTTCCCAAAGACAGGCCAAAAGGTCACATGAAGCCAGGCCCATTGAGGTCTACAATATGAACTCCATGTGTGTTTTGACTTGCAACTATGGCTGCCAAGTCTTTTACAATAAAACCATGAGATATCCTTCCTGAGATTCCCATTGCTGTGTGCAAAGCCACCCAGGGCTTAGATCTCAGTTTCCAAGGGCGACTCTCATGTGTGCCCTTCTAAAATCCCAACACAATTCATGGCAATACTTCTTTGAGTTAAGTTCCACAACTCAGTCTCTAAAAGGAATCACACCAGTGTTCAAGCACAGGTGGACCCAGTCATCTCTTCCAACGGCCACACAAAGGACCACAATTAAAACCAAAACACTCCCACATGGCCCTCATCTTCTTCCATATAGACACTAATCATACCTTCTGGCTGTAGGTTTCCATGAGGGGTGGAGCCAAAGACAGTGTCCAAAATAAGCTCCCTTGCCCCCGTTTTCCTGAATTCAGTGTGGCCAGGGCACCCTTCATGTGAACCAGGAGTGATCAAAGAGGCCTGCCGTTAATACTGCTCTGATTCTCCATTTTGAAGCCTACTGACTCTGGGGTAAAGATTCTTTATGTTAATTGGAGTATTGAGAAAACCAAAGCACCTATGGGCTAGCCTCTGCAGGGCTTTGAAGAACACCTTTGTCCCAAAGCATCCATAATCTCAATGATGAAGGTCAGGAACCATACAGAGGTAGGAGAGAGACTTCATCCACAATGACTGCTCTTTTGGCTCTTTTGGTTTTGGATGCACACATGGGATTTTTCTATAGATTCATCAGGTGGTGAGAATCTAAGCCACAGCCTCACACAGGGGCAAGAGGCTGATTAAGACACATCTCTTTCCAAAGCAATTAAGCAAAGAGGCACAGGTGATGCCTATACATTTCCACTTGAAAACTGTTTTCTTCAGGCTTTACAAAGTGGTGGCCTGAGGAGAAGACCTTCCTGACATTCACGGTGTGGTAGGCCGATTCTGCAGATTATGGTCACCATTGCAGGATGGCGCTGGCTCCACTGTGGTCTGTGACAAACGACTCCTTGTTTGGGAGAGTTGGTGCATGGTTTTTCAGCACCCTATGAGAAAGTTCCACGTGGCAGCTTCGCATTGGGGCTTGGGATGCTTTATTAAGGCTGGGAGGGGCATCCGACAAGGAATTAGAAGAAATATCAAGGGCCTGAATAAACTGCTGAAAGAAGATTCCTGAGTTGCGTCTTCCTTGCGGGCAAGGGGTCGCGACAAGTGGTGCCGAGACCCGGGAACCAGAAATTTCAGTAGTCAGGGTTGGTGCACCAGTTAGTCCCAGGTAAGTGGGACCCGCGATCAAAGCAGGGGTAAGTCCCAGGTAAGTGGGACCCGCGATCAAAGCGGGGTAGCTCCTCTGTAAAGCCAGAGAGAGCGGTACATTTTATTGCAGCTGCACTGTGTACTTTCGCTTTTACTTTCACTTTTGTTTTTTGTGCGTCTTTTGTTGTGTCATGGGTGCTGCATCTTCAAGTCCGCTTCTCCTGGCCCTAGATGGCCTGTTACGTTCCAAGGGCCTAGAAGTGAAACGTAGTACTTTTCAGAGATTTTTACAGAAGACAGATATTGCTGCACCGTGGTTTGCGTTTTCGGGCAGCCTTACTATACCTAGCTGGGATAAATTAGGCACAGATCTTGACTTTGTTTCTGAGCAGGGCATATTAGAGGGTGGGGTGATACCCCTTTGGAAGATGATCCGTAGTTGCCTCGCAGATGGCAGATGTCAGGAAGCACTTACTAAAGGGCAGGAAGTTTTAGAGCAATTACATGAGGAAAGATCAGAGACGGCACAAAGTGAGGTAATTCAGGAGGATGGGAGTGTGCGGAGCGAGACACAGGGGAGGAGGCGATTGTCTCCAGCACGAAGTGAGGTATTTCAGGAGGATGGGAGTGTGCGGAGCGAGAAACAGGGGAGGAAATGATTGTATCCAGATCTCAGTACGCTGCGCACACTCCCATGCAAAAGTGGGTCAGAGGAGGAGGAGGATGAGGAGGAAGAGCTCGGGAGATTATCTCGTCAGCTAGGGAGTCTAACTATAGGAGAAGGGAACAAAAATAAACAGGAGCTCAAGGAAAATGATCCTCCGGATCCGCCGCCGTACGGTGGGGGTGTTTCGAGGAGAGCTTTCGATGCCCAAACATGGAGGGCTGTTAACGCTGAGATGGGTCTTGCTTATCCAGTTTTCCAGGATGACAATAGGGGAAGATTCCATGAGCCCTTAGATTTCAAAATTGTGAAGACCCTGGCGGAGTTTGTGCGCACTTATGGGGTGGATGCCGCCTTCACACTAACTCAGGTGGAGAGTCTGTCTAGATACTGTATGACTCCCTCTGATTGGGCTAGCCTTGTTCGGGCTTGTGTCTCTCTAGGTAAATATTTAGACTGGAGAGCCTTTGTGCTAGAGGGCGCGGTAGAGCAGGCCGCCCAAAACCATGCGGCGGGACACCCCCATTGGGACAAGGATATGCTTTTGGGACAAGGCAGATTTGCTAATCAACAGACAGGATTCCCTCCTGAGGCATATGATCAAATTAACAACATTTGCATTCGGGCATGGAAGTCACTTCCAAATAGAGGAGAGGTGTCTGGTAACTTGACTAAGATTCTGCAGGGCCCTACAGAACCCATTTCAGATTTTGTAGCAAGGATGGTGGATGCCGCTGGAAAGATTTTTGGGGACCCTGATAGAGCCATGCCCCTTATCAAGCAATTGGTCTTTGAGCAATGCACCAAGGAGTGTAAAGCAGCAATCGCTCCTTATAAAAACAAGGGCATAGAAGCTTGGATAAAAGTGTGTAGAGAGCTTGGAGGACCTTTAACTAATGCAGGTCTTGCAGCTGCTGTCCTTCGGATTGCAAAAGGGGGCGGTCCTGGTGCTGGAACATGCTTCCATTGTGGTCAGTTCGGCCATTTCAAACGTGACTGTCGCAAAAAAGACAATTTTACTGGACCTCCTCGCGGTGGCCCTTCTAATGGCCCTCGTCAACCGGGGCTGTATCCAAAATGCAAAAAGGGGAAGCATTGGGCAAAAGAGTGTAGATCAGTGAGGGACATCCATGGACAGCCTATTTCAGCTGGGCCAAAAAACGGCCGAAGGGGTCCCCGACCCCAGGGCCCACAAATATATGGGGCAATGGAGAATGTCACACCCGAACCCGAGACATGGCCTTCTCTGCGCCATCCCATGAGACGCGGAGAGCCACTACAGGTGCCGCGGGATTGGACCTCTGTTCCACCTCCAGACTTGTATTAACACCTATGATGGGAGTCCAATTGGTGGAAACTGAGTTCAAAGGGCCTTTACCACCTGGCACTGTAGGTTTGCTAATTGGACGTGCATCCTCTATCCTACAAGGTCTTCATGTTTTCCCCGGAGTTATAAACCCTGATACTGTAGGGGCAGTAAAAGTTATCGTGGAAGCTCCAAGGGGCATTGTGTCTATCTCCCCAGGGGATCGGATTGCTCAATTGCTAATTTTGCCTAGTTTGCATAATCACTTCCCTGCTGACTCAAGGTCACGGACGGGAAATGAGATTGGTACCACCGGAGGAAATTGTGCCTATTTGTCACTGGATATGAGCAGTTGCCGCACCTTGGAATTAAGCATAGAAGGTAAATCTTTTGTGGGATTGCTGGACACAGGAGCAGATAGTACTATCATAGCCCTTAAGGACTGGTCTAGGGGATGGCCAGTGCAGGCTTCTGATCAATCACTAAGAGGACTTGGATATGCCCAAGCCCCTCAAATCAGCTGTAGACATCTATCTTGGAAGGACTCGGAAGGACACGATGGTACCTTTCAGCCTTATGTACTTGATTTACTTATTTCTTTATGGGGCCATGATCTGATGAAAGACATGGGGTTCACTCTTATTAATGACTATTCCCCAGTGTCTCAACATATCATGCAAAATATGGGGTATAGGCCAGGTCTAGGACTAGGAAGGCACCTACAGGGGCGTAAGCATCCTGTGCAAGGTCATCAAAAGCTTAACAGGTTTGCTCTGGGTTTTTCCTAGGGGCCACTGGGGCTCCAATACCCATAACATGGCTCACCGAGGAGCCTGTTTGGGTGCCTCAGTGGCCTCTTCCCTCGGCTAAACTGGAGCAGCCCATGATCTAGTCAAAGAACAACTTGATTTGGGTCACATCCAACCTTCTAATTCTCCATGGAATAATCCCATATTTGTCATTAAGAAAAAATCAGGGAAGTGGCGCCTACTGCATGATCTACGAGCAGTTAATGCTCAGATGCAACTTATGGGGCCCATTCAAAGAGGGCTGCCTCTGCTCTCCTCTGTTCCTCAAGGCTGGCATATAATTGTTATTGACATTAAAGACTGTTTGTTTTCCATTCCTTTGCCTCCTAAGGATTCACAACGTTTTGCTTTCACCCTTCCCTCGTGTAATCACGAAGAACCAGATCAAAGGTTTGAGTGGGTGGTGTTGCCGCAGGGGATGGCTAATAGTCCCACGATGTGCCAGATGTATGTGGGGAAGGCACTCACACCTCTCAGACATAAGTATTCCTCCACCAAGATCATTCATTATATGGATGATGTGTTATTTGCCGCAAAATTAGAACAGACAGTTAATGAGGCTTATAAAGAACTCGTGATGCTGTTGGCTCAACATGGACTGCACATCACACCTGAAAAGGTTCAAACGGGGGATTCTATCAGGTATTTGGGAGCGACAATTGGGTATGACAAATTAAAACCGCAAAAAATTACCTCAGGACTCAAGATCTCCAAACTCTTAATGATTTTCAAAAATTGCTGGGAGATATTAATTGGATAAGAGGATATTTACATATTCCTAATATTGTGCTCCAGCCTTTGTATGCTACTCTTAAGGGTGATCCAGATCTTGCTTCCCCTCGTAGCCTCACTACAGAGGCTAGAGCGGCTTTTATAAAAGTAGAACAAGCTTTACAGCATGCCACTCTATGCAGGCTCCAGAGTGATAAACCTTTCCAGTTATGTGTGCTTGCCACTATGCGGCAGCCTACTGGAGTACTGTGGCAAGATGGGCCCTTACTATGGATCCACCCACATATATCCCCAGGAAAATCCTTAGAATATTATCCTGATGCTGTTGCAGCGTTGGCACTTAAAGGGATTCAACAAAGCATTCAATTTTTCAGCCAATCACCTTCTTCTCTTATCATACCCTACACTAAAGCTCAACTTAATGTTTTATGTGCTACTCTAGCCAACTGGGCTATTTTGTGTTGCTCGTTTCAAGGGGGTATTGATTATCACTACCCTTCTCATCCATTACTCCATTTTGTTAAAGAACATCCCATCATTTTCCCTAAGGTAACTTCATCCAGTCCATTTCCGGGGGCTGTTAACATTTTTACTGATGGTTTCAAGTCTGGAATGGGAGCCTATGTAATTAATGACTCTCCCCCTATCCAGCATCAATTTGCTCCTGGAAATCCACAATGGGTAGAACTACAAATTGTTATTGAAGTTTTTAAACAGTGTTCTTTTCCTTTTAATCTTACTTCGGACTCCAGCTATGTGGTACAAACACTAAAAGTCCTGGAGGCCGTGGGAGCTATTAGTGATGCCCACAATGTGTCTGCTTACTTTACTCAGCTTCAACAGCTTATCTCTAACCGCACTGCTTCTTTTTATCCAATGCACATCCGGGCTCACACCCCTCTTCCTGGTCCGTTATCCCAGGGTAATGCCTGTGCGGACTTAGCCACTAGAGGTCAATTGATATGCTTGGCTTCCTCCTTAGAGGGGGCTAAGTTGTTTCACCAAAACTTCCATGTTAATGCATTAACGCTGCGCAGGCGTTTTTTCATTTCAAGAGCGGATGCTCGGCAGATAGTATTGCAATGTCCCCATTGTGTCACATTACTTCATTCCCCTAATTATGGAGTAAACCCACGGGGATTGAAGCCATTGGTTGTTTGGCAAATGGATGTGACACATATACCTGACTTTGGTAATCTTAAGTATGTGCATGTTTCCATTGATACGTGCTCTGGAATTATCCATGCTTCTGCTTTATCCGGAGAAAAGGCACGTAATGTCATTACTGTTTAGAGGCATGGGCAGCATGGGGTGCACCTGCATCCCTTAAGACTGATAATGGACCTGCTTATACTGGCAGACATTTTACAGCTTTTTGTTCTATGGGAGTGCAACTTACTCATGGTTTGCCTTACAATCCTCAAGGACAAGGCATTGTTGAGCGTGCTCATCGCACCTTAAAGGAAACTTTACAAAAACAAAAGGGGGGAATAGGAGCTGAACACACTCCTAAAGAACGCCTGTCCTTAGCTCTCTTTACCATTAATTTTTTGAATTTGGATATTCATGGTCGCTCTGCGGCCGATAGACATGTGTCCCCTCAGCCCTCTGTGATTGGCTATGTTAAGTGGAGGGATGTTCTTACGGGCCAATGGAACGGCCCTGACCCCATGCTGACATGGGCACGAGGATCTGTATGTGTTTTTCCCCAGGATCGTATGGAACCGTTGTGGGTCCCTGAACGCTTGACAAGAAGAGTCTCGACATCAACTGACCAGCAACAAGAAATACCACAACAATCCTGTGATGTGGATCTTCATTCTGCTAAGTGCTCTGGCTCTGGTGCTGGTGCCGATGGCACAGGCGACACCAATTCGGTGGTGGGCAGTGGCACGGGCATGGCCAATGCCGATGCCGGTTCATGGTAATTCTAGTGTCCTCCCCACTCTTTTTTCTACCTCATGTGAGATGTCTGCTCCCTGTGCCTCTCCTAGAGGGGACATGGAGAGCATTTTTAATCAATCTCAAGTTAATCTCACAGGAGTTTTTTGTTTCAGCCTTAGAAACGCTAATTGCATTAGCCTTAAGACCAAAAATTTGACTAACTGGGAGGACCCATTGCGGTCCAATCAGGTCTCAGGGAGCATTATCAGTGCTGTATTGAGCAAGGTAGTTTCGGGGAAGCAATCAGGCTCAGGTACCCCCGCAAACAGCAGCTCTGCTCTTAACATAACTACCTTGGCTATTATCTCCGAGGTACTAATCCCAGTGCCTCCTTCTTCTAGTAGTATTTATGATGCCACTCATTTCAAGGCCTCTCCTTACTGTTCCCCTAATCTTGGTTTCCCCCCAACATTTACGCCTTGTCAGGATCATTCTTGGGAGAAGCATCAAGTTGCTAAAGGTTTCTCCCTTTCCCCCTCTCTTAAGAGGTATGTTTATAACTTTAACAATAGTGCCAGCTCCTCTACAGGAGTAGGTTGGTCCTGGTTTCAATGGCAGATTTCCAATGAAAAGGGGGCTTCAGCCGATATTTCTGCACTGGCTCAGTTGGTAGGAGCCAAAAGTTGGCTGGCTAATGTTTCTGGTACTGTTAGGGAAAGTGAACGAGGTAATAGATTTACATCTGTTTCAGTCGACTCTCTGTTGTATAATGCCACATTGCCTCCTGCAATGGTCTGTGTCCAATCCCCCTTCTTATTCCTTTTGGCTAAGGCCACCTCTTCGGGGATGCTGGATTGTTCTCATACTACCTGTATCTTATCTGAGTGTTTGAATGGTTCCTGGACTGTAGCAGTGGTTATGAAAATTCCAACTTTTGTCCCAATCCCGGTCACTGCGGATCCTGATAAATTCCATATTGTTGAGCTACTTAGAGTCCGCAGAGATTTTGGAATCACAGCGGCTATAGTGACAGCCGTGGCGGTATCTGCTGCTGCAGCGGTTACAGCCGGAGTGGCTATGGCCAATCAAGTACAAACTGCTGCCACCATTAATCAAGTTGTCCAACAAACTTCCAGTATACTTGAATCCCAAAATACAATTAATCAACATATTTTGTCAGGGATTTTAGCTGCCAATCAAAGAATAGATTTACTCCAAGCTCAGGTAGAAGAATTGGCTGACTTGGTGCTTTTGGGTTGTGTTGACCAACGTGCACATTTATGCATAACCTCTGTCAGATTTAATGATTCCAGGAATGCTTCCCGCATCATTGGCGAATATTTGGCCAGAAATTGGTCCATGGAAGCGGAAGACATGATCCAGTCTCAACTAACCCAGATAGCTGTCTTGAATAACACCAGTGTTGATCCCGTGACTTTGGGTCAATTCACCGATTGGATATCTTCTGCTTTTTCCTTTTTTAAAGAGTGGGTGGGGGTAGGCATTTTTGGTGCAATGTGTTGCTTCGGTATGTTTCTCTGTTTGTGGTTTCTCTGTCGCCTCAAGGCCCGCAATGCTCACGATAAGGCTATGATCATCCAAGCTCTTGCAGCTTTAGAAAATGGCAATTCACCTCAAGTCTGGCTTGCGCATCTTAAACAGTAAATCTTTGACATGGTCGTTGCACCCCAAGTTATTATAACACTGCACTGGGATCGGCAAGTCTTTCCTCGTTATTCTCTTAGTGTTGGAAAGCCCTTGCACTCTGCCGGTCTTGGTGCCATTGCTCGCAGGTGGGTTTTCACACTAATTCTTCTCTATTGCCTTAAAGTCCGTGCCTTTCTTTCAGGGTGTTGTCAACTCGTTTGTCGTTGTGTACAGACACAGTTCAGCCTCAGCTGTCCCCCTTCGTCCACCTTCGTCATGATACAGGATGCGAGGCAAGGCACTGCACTTGAGTGATCCTTGAAGTGGACCTCAAGGAGAGCATGTCCTATTGCATGCGGGTTTGATGTCCACGCCCCGCCCCACGAAAAAAGGCGTCTGCTGATATGGCTTCGGATCTGGGGAAGGGCCCTCCTTAGGTCTGAGCCATACTATGCAGCCACTTCTGCACAGTGGGATAGGACCTCTACTCTCGCCTGCATTGTTTTCAGAAAACAGAAGGGGGGAACTGTGGTGAGCCGCTTCTGCAGATTATGGTCGCCATTGCAGGATGGTGCTGGCTCCACTGTGGTCTGTGACAAACAACTCCTTGTTTGGGAGAGTTGTTGCATGGTTTTTCAGCACCCTATGAGAAAGTTCCACGTGGCAGCTTCGCATTGGGGCTTGGGATGCTTTATTAAGGCTGGGAGGGGCATCCGACAAGGAATTAGAAGAAATATCAAGGGCCTGAATAAACTGCTGAAAGAAGATTCCTGAGTTGCGTCTTCCTTGCGGGCAAGGGGTCGCGACATCACGGCAACAGAAGAATACGTAAACAAAAGGCCCAAAGCAGGGTTTCTCCACTGAGACTTTCCTGGTCACACTGATAATTGAGTTTTCTGAGATGTTCCCATTCCCTTCAGCTATCCAGTACATGGCCATGTCACAGAGTTTGGAGGTGGTACATATCTTGGACACAAAACCATGATCTTATTCTTGAGATTAGCTAGATTTCAGGAAGAATACCAGAACTTAGGATGGTAGTATGTGTTGCCCATCCACAAGGCAAGCCGCAGACCATTCATAAATTGGGCAGGTTGAATGTTGGGAAGCTTTCTACTAGACAGGACACATCTATCGATGCATTCTCTTTTCTAATGTCTACAACCACGGACTCAGTGGGATACACAGACATTGAAGCACTCGCCTTGTGAAATGACTTACTAGAAACAATTCACAGCAAACCAAACAATCAAACTTTCCTACCTATTCTCAGAACATGAGACAAAACCACAGACCCACACGCACACCCACAACCACACAGACCCCCAAGTAGGTCTGTGACTATGCAGAGTGTCCTCTGACTGGTGAGCCATAATATATTGCCCCATAAGGGTCTGTCCTGTCTCAGATCTAGTCTACATGGCCAACTCTGTGATGCTGTCAGGAGCCAGCAGTGAGCCACTACCTGATTTCTCAGGAAAGGCCCCTCTTCAGACCTTCCTGGGATTTGGCCATCCTCACATCAGTAGGTACCAAGAAAGACTGACTGTGTCCTTGGTAAATCCAAACAAGTTTGACCACTGGGACTTGGACTGGGACTGGCTCTGGGTGCCTGGCTTTTTGGATCCTAAGTTCAGAGAGTTCCATAACAAAGGAAGTGAGGTGAGGTCACTTCCCTCAGGAACTGAATGAGGTCAGTACATTGGCAACCACTTTGTCCTAACAGTTGCTTCCAGATTCTGATGAGATGGAGGCTGCACCTACTTCTGTGACATTTTAACAATTTAGAATGGTATATCAACCATAGGCACCCAGGAACAGCTCTCCACACAGGCCTTGTTTTGTCCATATTCTCTACATTCAGAGGGGAGAGGACAATTCAGATACATCCTTTTGTCCTGACCGGGTTGTTTGCCACGGAAGATGACTTTTGCTCTCTAAGGTCCTTCATTGCTGCCTACATCTTCTCAAAAGATTATTTCTGCATGGACTTTTGAAGTTCTCAGCTGGTGGAGGATCCCCTACCTTCCTGTATTGAAAGACCAACTCTGTCCCTGCTCTTCTGTAAAGTGAGATTGAGGGAACAGTGTATGGTTAGGGTTAATAGCGTGTTCGATTTGGGTTAGGAATCATTCTGCTATATGAATAATGGTATTGGGAACCTGTGATATTTATAAGAATATAGACGTGAAATACATGCATGAGATCAGAGACCTAGGAAAGATTTGAAGCCCAGAAATGCACTGTACCCTTGATTGGTATACTTAGCTTGAATTATGTTCTCCACCAAGGTCTCAGATAAATTGATATACAATGGCATAGGACCGTGTACCTCGGGTGATTGAATGTAGAAGAGAACATCCAGTCAAAAAGGGATAGTCCGTACGATTAGGAAGATACTCAGTATGTTTAGGAAGAATAGTGAGTCTAGGAGTTGGACCAAAAGTTCTTTTGCAATAGGGTTTTGGTTTGAGAATGTAAATGTCAGCACATGTGAAGGGACAGTCACAATGATGAACTGAGGAAAATATGTAGGAAAGCAGATATCAATAGGGACCTTAGGAAATCAGCCAAAGTATAAGGTGAGTGATAGGATTGGATATTGTCAACAGGCGTGAGGTTGAATATATAATCTTAGGAAGAAACAAATATGTAGTCACCAATAGGATTGACATTTGAGAGCATTAGGCAACATGGACATGGATGTTTTTAGTAATCCATGCTCACTTTCCATTTAGGCTCTGGCACAATCATAAGTGTGACCTTTGCCTTTTGTGTCCAGAGTACTTCTGTGGTAAATGTATATGTAGATAAGGTGACATGAGTATTTCTTACACCATTACAGGGAGCAATATTCTGAAAACTTATACATTATTACTGGGGCTACAAATAGGTGTACCCTGTGTTGATGATTATAGAGATGATGCATGAATAGACCATATTGTGAATAAAGTATATTACTGGTTCCAACTTTATATAATGGATTGAATTTACATCTGAAAATATATAGGAAATCTTATATTGATATATACACATTCATTCCAATCAGTTATATATCTAATGGTAATATTAGGGTTACGGTTTATCATGAAGAGTGTGTGAGTTTTGCTTCAAAAATAATTATGGAATCGAAAAAATGTTTTTAGAAAGAAGTCTAGTGAAAGGACCAATAAAGAAACAAGGAGGAATACATGTGTTCTGAAGTAGGAAGTAATTGAATGTGAACCAAATGCCTATAAATTTGTGAACATGTGGATGAAAATATATATCCTATGATGTCCAAAAACTGAAGAAATTGTAATGTACCAGTGTTGAATAAAAATGAACTTCAAAATACACATCATGTCCCATAGGAATCTACTTGCATTGATGTTAAACTGGGTCAGTTACTGTTGAAATATTAGGATTTGTAAGCACCATTCAATGAAGTTAGTTTTCAGTACTAGGAAACCAATATGTATTTCAGCTGGTTTAGTATTTCTGAGAATAATCTTGTGAAATGTTGTTTATAAATACACATGCAGGAACATGAATGAATTTATGGAGTGTATAATAAGACACATATATTTCATATTTTGGAAAATCTGGAGAATACACACACACACACACACACACACACATTAATATGTAGCAATACATATGCCAATCGAAATTCATCATGAAATATAATTCATCCACATATCCAAAAATATTCATTTTAATGAACATGGATTTATGTATAATGTTTTTCACTAGGAAGCTCACCCATAGGTTGAATTTTCAGTTCCATCAGTATTTAGGGGGAGTCATCTCTTCTCATAATTTTTATATTACAAAGTCAGTGAGCTCACAATAATGTACATGTGATACCATGTAGGATACTATACATGCATAAAAAAATACATGTGCTGAATAGGCTACAGAGTAAGGAAGACAGGAATTTACATATGTGGTAACTTTAAAAACTAATGGAGAAATATTACAATGAAAAGTTGACTAGATTTATAGCACATACACTTGATAAAGCAGAAGGCAAATCCAAGTATACACCATGCTTCCTATGAAAGGCCTGTATTTATATTCAGTTAGGTTTCTTTTCTCCAGGATATTAGGATTAGTACTCAGAGTCTAGTAGGGTATGGGTTAGTGTCAGGGATTCAGTATTTCAAATGGAAAATATGAAAATGAATCTAATGTGCATGCAAACATGTGCTACACATAAATCTTCCCACTCTCATCCAGAACAATGCCTAGACATAACCATCGCTCCAAGTAAGACACAATTAGAGGAAAGGAGTTAGAAAATCTGTGAATACATATGTGGAAGGGAAAATGCTCAGGAGTTCACAACACTGGAGTTGGAAGAACAGTTTCCAAAAGTAAGGGAGAGGGTAAACACTCCACAAACATCGAGCTCTGCTGGTCTAAAGACTTCGTGAAAAACTTCCTCTAAGGTTGGGCACATGAAATATATGTAATTGTCAGAAGATTTAGCTTCGTTTGTAGTGACACCATCAAATCTGGGTCTGCATCTATGTGACGTGGACGACATGGTTCCTTATTTTCTAATGAACATGACGCAGCAGTTCAGAATTCTCTCTTTGTAGGTAAACTGTGGCCACTGGGAGCTAAGTGTCTCCCCGTGTGGTCTGTGAAGCCATTTGGTCATCCTCCACTTTTTGTGGTGTTTCTTACTGCTACACTGTGAGTTTGGTATTGGCTTCACGAAATACAAGGAGTTCAACTGGGACACAATGCTGGAGGGAGTTCTGTCACGTATGGTTGGTCAGGGTCTCCAAGAGAATGTATGAACCAGGCTTCTATCCCACATAGCTTTCCTCCTTGACTATAGCACCCTGATTCTGAACATTGCCTTGAAACCTCTAAATAAAACAAGATGCCTTTACATATAAGGGTCTGCTGCCTGCACCTTGTCAGTCAAAAGGCTTTTTGAAGCCAATGTCAGATCCAGGTGGTCCTACCAAATATATTTATTTACACACCTACCGTCCACTGCTCTACATCCACTACTCAGCAGGCTCCAACTTACTGGTATCTCTGTTCTTCACCATTTTCACAAAACCCAGTCAATCAAGGCACTATTTGGTACACTCATGATCATCAACATGATATCCAAAGGTTCTCCAGTGCCATCTGGTAATGGGAATTTCAAAAATTTCATGGTACTTGTTTAGCCATTTTTCAAGGATGAAATTGAAGGCACTGTGGATTTCAATTCAGGAACCATTAAATGGTGAGGAAGCTAATTTCAATGAAAGCTCTGGAGAATTCTCACAGGCAAGGCTTCCCAAAAAGTGGCCAAAAGGTCACATGAATCCAGGCACAATGATGTGTACTATGTGAGGTCCATGTGTTTTCTGACTCTCAACTATGGCTGCCAAGTCATTAAAAAAAAACATGTGATAACCTGGCTGAGATTCTCAGTGCTCTATGCAAAGCCACCCTGGACGGAGATCTCAGTTTCCAAGGGCGACTCTCATGCATGGCCTCTTAAATCCCAACACAATTCATGGATATACTTTTCTGAGGTCAGTTCCAGAACTCAGTCTCTAATGGGAATCACAGCAGAGTTCAAGCCAAGGTGTACCCAGTCACCTCTTCCAACTGCCACACAAATGACCACAATTGAAATCAAAACACTCCCACATGGCCCTCATGTTCTTCTATATTGACACTCATGATAAACTCTGGCTGGAGTTTTCCAAAAGGGGAGCGTCCCTAGTCAGTGTCCAAAATAACCTCCCTTGCCCCTCATTTGCCTAAAGTCAGGGTGGCCTGGACACCCTTCCTGTGAACCAGGAATGATCAAATAGGCCTGCCATTAATACTTCTCAATTATCCAAATTGAGGTCTTCTGACTGTGGGGTTTAGACTCTTTATGTGAATTAGTGTCATGAGAAATCACTAGCACCTATGGGCTAGCCTCTGCAGGGCTTTGAAGAACTCATTTGATCCAAAGATCCCTCTTCTCACTTGATGGAATTCAGGAACCTTACAGAGGAAGGCGAGAGACTTCATCCACAATGACTGCTCTTTTGGCCATTTTGGTATTGGACACATGGGATCTTTCTTTAGATCCATCAGGTGCTGAGAATCTAAGCCACAGCCTCACACAGGGTCAAGAGGCTGATTCAGACACATCCGTTTCCAAAGCAATTAAGCAAAGAGCCACAGATGATGCCCATTTATTTCCATTTGAAAACTGTTTTCTTCAGGCTTCACAAAGAGGTGGCCTGAGGCAAAAAACTTTCTGACATTCAGAGCAACAGAACAATAGGTAATTAGAAGTCCCAAAGCAGGGTTTTTTTCACTGAGACTTGTCAAAAGCCAGTGGTGAGCCACTACCTGCTTTCTCATAAAAGGGCCCTCTTCAGAGCTTTCCTGGCATATGGACATCCTCACATCTGTAGGTACCAAGATAGACTGACTCTGTCTTTGGTAATTCAAAACTAGTGACACCACTGGGAGTAGGACTGGGACTGGCTCTGTATGCCTGGCTCCCTGGATGCCAAGTTCCATCACCAAAGAAGTGAGGTTAGGTCACTTCCTTCAGGAACTGAATGAGGTCACGGCCTTGGCAACCACTTTGTTCTAACATTTGCTTCCAAGGGTCCCATGAGATGGAGGCTTCCCCTACTTCCTGTGACACTTTCACATGTTAAAATGGTATATCAACCATAGGCACCTGGGAACAGCTCTCCACACAGGCCTGATTTGGTCCATCTTCTCTACATTAAGAAGAGAGAGAGGCCGATTAAGACACAACCCTTCACCTGACCAGGTTGTTTGCCATGTAAGATGACTTATGCTCTCTCAGGTCCTTCATAGCTGCCTACGTATTCTCCAGGGATCCTTTCAGCATGGACCTTTGAAGTTCTCATCAGGTAGAAGATCCCCTACATTCCAGTATTAAAAGACCAACTCTGTCCCTGCTCTTCTGTAAAGTAAGATTGAGGGAACACTGTATGTTTAGGGTTAATAACAGGTTCAGTTTGGGTTAGGAATCATTTTGTGGATGAATACTGGTATTGGCATCCTGCGATACCAATAAGAATATAGAGGTGAACTGTATGTATGAAAACAGAAATCCAAGAAAGATTGGAAGGCCAGAAAAGCATTGGGCTCTTGATTGTGATACTTAGAATTGAATTACGTTCTGCACAGATGTCTCAGATAAATCGATATACAATGGCATAGGACCTTGTACCTTGGATGATTGAATGTAGAAGAGAACATCAAGTCAAACAGGGATAGTCGGTAGGATTAGGAAGATAGTAGGTAGGTTTAGGAAGAAGGGTGAGTTTAAGATTTGGAATAAAATTTCTTTAGCAATAGGATTTCGGTTAGAAAATGAATTAAAATGTAAGCACATGTGAAGAGTCTGTCACAATGATGAACTGGGGAAAATATGTAGGTAAGCCGATATCAATAGAGACATTATGAAATCAGCAAAGTAATAAGTGAGAGATAGGCTTAGACATTTCAAAGGGTTGAGTTTGAATATGCAATCTTAGGAAGAAACAAATATGTAGTCACCAATAGGATTGACATTTGAGAGCATTAGGCAACTTGGACATGGATGATTTTAGTAATCCATGTTAATTTTCCATTTAGGCTTTGGTACAATCATATATGTAAATTTGAATTCTGTGTCCAGAATATTTCTGTGAATAAATGTATATGTAGAAAAGGTGACATGAGTATTTCTTCCACCATTTCTGGGAGCAATATTGACTGACTACTTCTGACTGATAGGTACAGATTCTTTATGTGATTTGGAGTCATGAGTAACCCAAGCACTTCTTCAGGTCTTGAAGAACTCATATGACCCAAAGGATCCCTATTCTCACTTGATGGATGTCAGGAATTTTTGGGAGCCATCAGCCAAGTAGGTATGACAATTTCCTTGCCAGCGTACCCCCATGTTTCTTTAGTGGAAGGACTCATGGAAATAGGACATTTTCCAGGACATTGCATGTAAGGTGACCTTGCTCAAGGACCAGGGCAGGATCCGTGTTTAGGGTGTTCCCCCTTTAGAATAGGGCAGTTTAGCATAATAGGAGATTAGGGTGTTCCCCCCTTAGAATAGGGCGTATCCTGCTGCTGATTTCCTCTTGAGTTCTTAGGGTCAGACAGTATATTTTGGGAGACAGAAGCCCATGTGGAGTGGATTTGGGCAGAGTAGTGGATTTGGGCAGAGGTGGATTTGGGCAGAGAACGTGGATTCCCCCAGAATGTGTTTGTAGACGGCCGGTGTGAGTTCGGGAATAAAGAATTGCTGTTTGAATCTACAAGTTGTGTGGTGGCTCGTGATTTGTGCCCAGCCAGAGACTGCGGCAAGGAATCTAACAGAGGAAGGGAAGATACTTCATCCACAATGACTGAACTTTTTGCCATTTTGGTTTTGGATGCACACATGGGATCTTTCCTTAGATCCATCAGGTGCTGATAATCTAAGTCACAGCCTCACACAGGGCCAAGAGGCTGATTGAGACACATCCCTTTCCAAGGAAATTAAGCAAAGAGCCACAGGTGATGCCCATTCATTTCCATTTGAAACCTGTTTTCTTTAGGCTTCACAAAGGGGTGGCCTGAGGATAAGACCTTCCTGACATTCAGGGCAACAGAAAAATAGGGAAGCAAAAGGCCCAAAGCAGGGTTTCTGCACTGAGACTTTCCTGGTCACACTGTCCCTGCTCTTCCGTAATGTTAGATTGAGGGAAAAGTGTATGGTTAGGGTTAATAACACGTTCGATTTGCGTTAGGAATCATTCTACAGGACGAATATTGGTACTGGGAATCTGCAATATTTACAAGAATATATAGGTGAAATATAAGTATGAAAACAGAAATCTAGGTAAGATTTGAAGCCCAGATGGGCATTGGGCCCTTGAGTGGGTTACTTAGCTTTGAATTATGTTCTGCACAGATGTCTCAGATAAATCTATATACAATGGCATAGGAACTTGTACCTTGGATTATTGAGTGTCGAAAAGTACATCAAGTCATAAAGGGAAAGTCCGTAGGTTTAGGATGATAGTCTCTAGGTTTAGAAACAACAGTGAGTATAGGATTTGGACCAAAAGTTCTTTAGCAATTTCTTTTCAATAAGAGAGTGAATGTAAATGTCAGCACATGTGAAGAGTCAATCACAATGATGAACTGGGGAAAATATGTAGGAAAGCAGATATCAATAGACACATTAAGAAATCAGCAAAGTATAAAGTGAGGGATAGGATTAGACATTTTCAACAGGCTTGAGGTTGAATAAATAATCTTAGGAAGAAACAAATACATAGGATTTATCAATAGGATTTACATTTGAGAGCATTAAACAACGGGGACATAGATATTTTTAGTAATCCTTGCTCATTTTCCTTTTAGGCTTTGCTACAATCATAAGAGTGAGTTTTGCTTTCTGTGTCCAGAATATTACTTTGTTAAAATTTATATGTAGATCAGGTGACATGAGCATTTCTTCCACCATTACTGGGAGCAATATTTTGAAGACGTAATTGGGGAACAAAGTAGAGTACCCTGTGTCAATGTATATAGAAATAATGTATGAATAGACCATACTGTGAATAAATTATATAACTGGTTCCAACTTTAAATAGTGGATTGATTTGATATCTTAAAATATACAAGAAATCTTAAATTGATATACATACATTCATGATAACCAGTTATACACTAACGGTAATATTAGGGTTATGGTTTATCATGAAAAGTGTGTGAGTTTTGCTTCAATTATGATTATGGAAATCGAAAATAATGTGTTTGGAAAGAACTCTCATGAAAAGACCAGTCAAGAACCTTGGAAGAATATATGTGTTCTGAAGCAACAGGTGATTGAAATTGAAACAAATGTCTATAAATTTGTGAACTTGTGGTTGAAATATATATCCTATTTTGTGCATAAACTGAAGAAATAGTAATGTACCTCTGTTTAATAAATATGAACCTAAAAATACACATCATGTACCATGGGACACTGCTTTCATTGTTGTTGAACTAGGTTTTACTGTAGAAATATTAGGATTTGTATGCACCATTCACAGAAGTTAGTTTTCAGTACTAGGAAACAGATATGTATTTCAGGTGGATGAATATTTCTGAGAATAATCTTGTGAAAAGTTGATCATAAATTCACATACATGAATATGAATGATTTTACGGAGTGTATAATAAGATTCATATATTTCATATTTTGAAAAATATAGAGAGTGTGTATATATATATATATAAATATATATATATACACACACACACACACACACACACACACACAGACAGACATTAAAAACAAGCAATATATTTTCCAATCGAAATTCATCATGAAATATATATCATCCACAGGTGCAAAAATATTTATTTCACCGAAAATGGATTTATGAATAATGTTGTTCTACTAGAAAGCTCACCCATAGGTTGAGTTTTCAATTCCAACAGTATTTAGGAGGAGTGATCTCTTCTCATAACTTGTATCTGCCTCGTCTGCAACCTCACAAAAATGTAGGTGTGATAACAGGTAGGATTCTATATGTGCATATAAAAATACATGTGCCGAACAGTCTACAGAGAAAAGAGACACCAATTTGTTGAGAGCCACAGCTGAAGGGGCCCCAGCAAACTTCCTGCTCCCAGAAACATCCACCTGCCAGGTGATTGTTGGCTCACAGCGGCCCCAGCAACATCTAGCTGATTGGCTCCTCTGTGGTGATGCTCATTGGAGATGCTCATTGAGCTTTTTCCCCGCCCTTTCCGACTGCCAGCTGATGATTGGCTCACAGCAGCCCCAGCAACATCTAGCTGATTGGCTCCTCTGCGGTGATGCTCATTGGGCTGTTTCCCTGCCCTTTCAGACCACAGAGCTGCTCATTGTGGGACTTTTTTGGCTCCACCCACGTGACCCAGCAAAACGGCATCAAGAGGAGGAGGATTGTGGGAGGTGGAGAGGCTTGTGGGTGTGACAGAGACTTTACAAGGAAGCCAGTGGTGGCAGTTGGGCTCTGAGGGTTTTTTTTCCTGAGGAGCTGTTTTGTTTGTCATTTGTGGTTCTAAAAATAAAGTTTGTTTCTTTTGAAAAGTGGCTTTTGAATCATGCCCAGGAAGACTGCAGCGTTTGGTGGCTCGCATGGGGAGTGACTGAGGGTAAGTGATAAGGTAAACTGCTCTCCCCTGAGGGCAGGGTGAGAGGATGGGTAGCCATTTTAGGATTCCTCTTTTGTTTTGCTTCACTTTTGTTTTAACTTTCCTGTCCATAGAGATGAGTGAGATGGAAGAGGAACCTCTCACATCTGAGGAAAAATTATTTACGTCTGAGGAACAGATACTGAGAAAGGACTGATTCACATGTCAGGAGGATAGAAAGGCCATAATGACTTTTTGTTGTTCTCTTTTTATTTCATTCTGTCTCGGTTTTGTTTGGCATCATCTTGTTGGGTTGTATTATAGTAGAAATATGGGATCAGAAATTAGTAAAAAACAAACTGAAAGACTGTTAAGTAAATTGTTAGAGGAAGGAGGCATCTCATTAAAGTCAAGAACAGTCAGGGCATACGTTGATACAATACAAAAATGTAGCCCATGGCTTTTTAAGGAGGAGTTGTTAAATATACCATAATGGAACCATCATGGTGAAGATTAAAAAGAGGAGAAAAGAACAGCCCAGGGACTCTGCCAGTTGAAACATTGCCATTGAGGACGTTCATATCTGTTTTGCTTAGTCCAAAGACTTTAGTTCAGACAAAGATAGAGGAACAAAGCTTAGGACAGAAAATGCCATCAGGGGAAAAGTTACAAAAGGAGACTGCTACTAACAACTTTCTATCATCAGAGGGTGTAAGTGTCCAACCAACAGTGCCACCTCTACAGGAGACTGTTACTAACACCATTCTATCACCAGAGTATGTAAATGTCCAAATAACAAGGCCACCTCCATATGCTGGGAGGCACCCAAACCCCGCAGTTGATAGTTCGGATCCTGCGACAGGATCTCAAGTATTAACAGGCCCTTTATTTGAGGTAGGAGGGCAGCGAATTCACCATGCTTTAAATTTCAAAATAGTGAAGCAGCTAAAAGAGGTTGTAACAACCTATGGTCCTCAAGCACCCCTCATTGTAAGCTTGGAGGAATCCATTAACAACTTGAATATGACGCCAGTAGATTGGGCTAATATGTGTAAAGCTGTGCTAAATGGAGGTCAATACCTGTTATGGAAGGTTGCCAATGAGGAATTTTGCAAGGAGACGGCTAGGCGAAATGCAGAAGCTGGTTATCCTCAGAGAAATCTAGATATGTTGTTAGGAAAGGGACCCTATGAGGATCAGCAGCAACAAATTGCATATAATCCTGGTGTATACACACAAATTGCTGCAGAGGCAGTTAGGCCATGGAAGACTTTACAAGGACATGGAGGTTTACAAGGTCAATTATCTAAGGTAATACAAGGAGCTAATGAATCTTACGCTGAATTTGTAGATAGGCTTATTCAAATCGCTACCAGAGTTTTTTGGGAATACAGAACTAGCAATGCCATTAATAAAACAACTGGCTTATGACCAAGCAAATCGTTGGTGTAGAGATATCATTAGACCATGGAAACATGAAGATTTAAACACATATATTAAATTATGTAGAGACATTAATGAATAAGAGCAAGTCGTGGCAGCTGCAGTAAAACAGGCTTTAGATGCCAGAGACATCAATGAACAAGGGCAATTTGTGGCAGCTGCAGTAGAACAGGCTTTAGATGCAAGGCCAGGAACATGCTACAATTGTCAACAAACAGGATATTTTAAGAGGAATTGCTCCATAGGAGGAGGGTTTAACAAAACTAGATACCAAAGGAGCAGAATAATTGGTATTTGCCCACGATGCCATAGAGGGAGACACTGGGCTAATGAATGCCGTTCTCAAACCCCCATAGAAAATACTTCATTATCAAAAAACGAACAAGGACCAGCTGTTTACCCACGATATCATGGAGAAAGGCATTATGCTCGATTGCCAAAAAATGGACAGGGGTCCCAATGCTCTGGGGCCAAAAACCTCAAATATACGGAGCACTGGAGGAACACAGCAACCCCATCAGGGTAGTGCCCAGGACACATTGTCCATCATACGCCTCATCAGACAAATCAGAGAGAGTGCAGGGTTGGACATCTGTGCCTCCACCAGATCAGTACTAACTGCAAAGATGGGGGTTCATATCATTCACACAGGTGTGAAAGGACCTCTTTCCAAAAAAACAGTAGGCTTATTATTGGGACGCAGCTCTTCTAATCTAAAAGGACTTATGATAAGTCCTTGGGTAATTGATCGCTTCATTATGAAGGTGAAATAAAATTTATAGCAAGTTCTCCAAAGGACATATCAGTAATTGCACCAGGAGATAGAATAACACAGTTACTAATAATACCCAGGTTACATGATAAATTTTCCAGTCATGCTGTAGAAAGAGGTTCCAAGGGATTAGGCTCCACAGGTTTAGATTGGGCTATGCTTTCTTTAAATTTAGATTCTCGCCCCATGCTAAAACCAAATATTCAAGGACATGAATTTAATGTGCTACTGGATACAGGTGCAGTCCTTAGCATCATCTCTCATCAAGAATGGCCAAAACATTGGCAATTACAACAAGCCACTCAAACGCTTTGAGACCTAGGAGTGGCGACTAATCCCCATAGAAGTGCAATGGTATTAGATTGGAATGATTCTGAGGGATGTGAAGGAACTATACAGCCATATGTATTGGATCATCTTCCTGTAAATTGATGGGGACGAGATGTCCTAGATCAATTAGGTTTGACATTAACAAATAACATCAATCAAAATGCACCCACTATTATGGCTAGAGAAGGTTTTTTGAAAGGAAAAAGATTAGAAAAACTAGAACAAGGTATAGCAGCACCAATTCAAATAGACCAAGCAACAGACAGACTTGGGTTGGATTTTCAGAAAGGGCCACTGAGACAATAAAAATTACTTGGAAATCAGAAAGACCAGTATGGGTTCTTCAGTGGACCCTGACTAAAGAAAAGATACAATCACCCCAGGACCTGGTCAAACAACAATTAGTGGAAGAACATATACAACCTTCTGTATCTCCCCATTATACTCCCATTTTTGTCATCAAAAAGAAATCTGGTAAATGGAGATTATTGCAAGACTTAAGAGCCATTAATAATGAGATGGTTATTTTTGGACCTGCTCAGTCGGGGATCCCTCAATTGTCTGCTTTGCCAAAAACTTGGTATGTTTTAGTTATACATATTAAAGATTTTTTTTTTCAATTCCAATTCTTCCTGAGGATAGTCCACGTTTTGCATTTACTATCCCTGCACTGAATCATGAAGGTCCTGATCAGAGGTATGAGTGGAAAGTACTCACTCAAGGGATGCCTAACAGCCCAACTATGTGTGAAATTTATGTTAACAAAGTAATCCAGCCACTTAGAAATCAAAATTCTGAAATACAAATATTTCACTATATGGATGATGTATTATTAGCACACAAAGGTAAAAACGCATTGCTAGAATGTTATGCAACACTTACAAACTTATTAAAAATTATAATCTAGAGATAACAATTGATAAAGTACAATTAAATTTTCCAATTAATTATTTAGGAGTTCTATTATCCTCAACCATGGTCAGTCCACCAAAAATTCAAATACGAGTAGATCAACTGCAATCAATTAATGACTTTCAAAAGTTATTAGGAGACATAAATTGGATAAGGCCTTATCTAGGTATACAAAGAGGAGAGTTGGGACCTTTATTTGATATCCTAAAAGGTCCATCTGATCCAAATTCACCCAGAATGTAAACACCTGAAGCAAGAAAGGCATTAAAAATCATTGAAACATATATGGGAAATATGCATCTGGATAGATTTGATAAAATATTGCCTTTATTATTTATTGTACTACCAACAAAAAATATTCCTACAGGAGTATGTTGGCAAGAAGCTCCATTATAATGGATTCATTTTTCTTATTCTTCTAACACTATAATTAATAGGTATCCCAAGGCTAACGGACAATTAATACTCATAGGAATAAAAGCAGCAAAGTGAGTGTTTGGAATTTCTCCCAACAAAAGTATTACTCCATACACTATGAATCAAATTGATTAATTAGCTAATGAGTTAAATACTTGGGCAATAATCATGTGTAAATCTAATATTTCTTTTGATACCCACTTACCATCTAATCTTATATTGTCTTTTTGGTCATCTCATCCTGTAATTTTTCCAAAAATGACAAGAAAACACCTATCATGAATGCTCCAAATATATTCATTGATGGGTCAAATAATGGTACAGCAGCAATTGTTACACCTGATCAAACTGTTACATTTTTAATACCCCAACAATCAGCTCAAAAGGTAGAGCTTAATGCAGTATTATAAGCTTCTGTGATGTTTAAAGATTCTGTGTTTAATTTATTTTCCAATAGTCAGTATATAGTTAATGCTATAGTATCCCTTGAAGATGCTGGCAGGATTTCCCCTTCCTCTACTGTTTTCTCTTTTCTTTCCACTATACAAAGTCTAATCTGGGACAGAAAAGATCCATTATTAATAGGACATATCAGGGCACATCCAGGATTGCCTGGAGCCCTTAGTTTGGGCAATGATTTAGCAGATAAAACTACACATGACATACATACATATTTTCTCTACACTAGAAGAAGCTATAAATTTTCATAAAAAGTTGCATATCAATGCTAACACTTTACAAAAGCATTTCAAAATAACTAAGTAACAAGCTAGACAAATAATAAAACAATGTCAAAATTGTGTGACCATTTTACCACAAGTTAATCTTGGAGTCAATCCTAGAAGATTGATACCTAACCATATTTGGCAGATGGACGTCACACACTTGCCAGAATTTGGAAAATTAAAATATTTGCATCTTACAGTTGATACTTCTTCTGGATTTTTGTTGGGCTCCCTTCATGCTGGAAAAAAACTAAAGATGTTGTAGCTCATTGCTTACAAAATTTTGCCACTTGGTCATTCCAAAAGAGTTAAAATAGATAATGCCCCTGGTTATACTTCTAACTCTTTTAAACAATTTTGCTCATCATTTGGCATTACTCATATAACAGGAATCCCATGCAATCCACAGGGACAAGGCAGAGTTGAAAGAGCACATCAAACTATTAAAATGTACTTATTAAAGTAAGAAGACGGAATTGGGAAGAGATATAAATTCCCCAAAGATGAACTTAAAACAACCCTTTTTAACTCTAAACTTTTTAAATTTGGATTTTCAGGACTTAGTGCTGCAGAAACGCATATGTGTCCAAAAAATGTGTATAAGCCCAAGGTACTTTGGAAGGATATTCTAACAGGACAATGGAAAGGTCCTGACCCATTAATTTTCTAGAATTGGGTGTCTGTTTGTGGGTTTCCACAGGAAGAACAGCAGCCGATTTGGATTCCAGAGAGATTAACTAAGGTTCTGACTCAGTGATTGCCTAAAGTCGGGGGTCTGTTTATGTGTTTCCACAGGGAGAACAGCAGCCGATTTGGATTCCAGAGAGATTAACTAAAGCAATTTCTATAGACCAAAATAAGATGATTTGGCTCAAATCCATAACAGCTGATGTGCAAAACTCCAGTTTGGCTATCCTTACATCGGCGACAGAACAGGGATGCTTTTTTCAATATCTATTTTATTATTGCCCTTTACCACATCATGAAGTTCTCTTTTGTTTTTTGAGCTTATACAGACCTAGGTTAATGTTTTCCTGATCAGTTCTATTTTTTGTCTATAGAGTTTTTAAACATTGCAATGATGATTTCACCTGTAAAAAGTTATAAGGCCTTTACTATTGTATTATGTGTTGTATGTATTTATTATGTGTGCACACTTGTGTTTTGTGTTATATGTTTGAATGTGTGTATGTCCATATATCATATATGATGAGTGCTCATGAAAAAATGGGTCCATTTTTTTTTAATTCACGTGAATTAAATAAAAATGGGTCCATTTTTTTTTAATTCACGTGAATTAAATAGTTTAATTTAAATGGGGTAAACAACTGTTCAGGATTGTTTTAATATGTGAAAAAATAGGAGGTTAACAGACCTGTTTTTTTACTTTTACCTTTTTTTTCATTATATTTAATAATTCTCTTCAAGATAATGTAAATTGTTATGAAAATTGTTTTCTTTTAGTGCCTTCTGGAATGTTACATAATTTTTTCTTTAGCCATTATTGCCAGAATTCCTATCTTTATCCCAGTGCCGGTGAAGACAAAGATAAAACCAATATACAGGTTCTGCAATACCCATCACTGAACTGCTTGCAGAACTTGCTTGGAATATGTATTACTTGTATGCATTGTGAACTCACTTGTATGCATTGTGAACTATCTGCTGGTGCAGCGAATTGTGGTAGTGTTTGGATACTTATGCTGATTCTGTCATCAGTGGTACAATTTTTCCAAAAGGAGCCCTCAATTGGCTTGGTGTATCTTACCTATTCTCGTTTGATAGAGGTCAGGAAACTTACAGAGGAAGGCGAAAGAATTCATCCACAATGACTGCTCTTTTGGCCATTTTTGTTTTGGATGCACACATGGGATCTTTCTTTAGATCTATCAGATTCTGAGATTCAAAGCCACAACCTCACACAGGGCCAAGAGGCTGATTCAGACACATCCCTTTCCAAAGCAATTAAGCAAAGAGCCACAGGTGATGCCCATTCCTTCCATTTGAATACTGTTTTCTTCAGGCTTCACAAAGGGGTGGCCTGAGGCCAAGACCTTCCTAACATTCAGGGCAAGGGAACCATAGGTAAGCAAATTGCCCAAAGCAGGGTTTCTCCACTGAGACTTTTCTGTTTACAATGATATCTGAGGTTTCTGAAATCTTCCCTTTCCCTTCAGCTATGCAGTACATGGCCATCTCACAGAGTTTGGAGGTGGTACATATCTTGAACACAAAACAATGAGGCTATTCTGGAGAGAGGCCAGAATTCAAGAATAAAACAGGAACTTAGGAAGATAGTAGGTGTTGCCTGTCCATAAGACAAGCAACAGTCCATTCATAAAAAGGGCAGAATGAATGCCTGGAAGCTTCCTACTAGACAGGACACCTCCATTGATGCATTCTCTTTTCTAAAGACTACAACAACGGACACAGTGCATATACAGACATAGAAAAACTCGCCTTGTCAAATGACTTACTAGAAACAGTCGACTCCAAACCAAACAAACCACCTTTCCTACCTATTCTCAGAACATGAGACAAAACCATGAACTCACACCCACACCCACAAAGGAACCTCCTTCCCACAAGTAGGTCTGTGACTATCTGTAGTGTCCTCTGACTGGTGGACCATACTATGTTCTTCCAAAATGGCCTGTCTTGTATCAGAACTGGCCTTCTTTGCCAACTCTGTTAAGTTGTCAGAAGCCAGCAGCTTTCTCAGGGAAGGCCCCTCTTCAGAGTTCTCCTGGCATTTGGCCATCCTCACATAAGGAGGTAACAAGAAATACTGACTCTGTCCTTGGTAAATTCAAACAAGTGTGCCCACTGGGACTGGGAATGGGACTGGCTCTGGGTGCCTGGCTTCCTGGATCCCAGGTTCAGAGAGTTCCATCACCAAGGAAGTGAGGTAGGTCACTTCCTTCAGGAATTGAATGAGGTCAATACCTTGGCAACCACTTTGTCCTAACAGTTGTTTACAAGGGTCCCATGAGATGGAGGCTGCCCCTACTTCCTCTGACACATTTATTAGTTAGAATGGTATATCAACCATAGGCACCAGGGAACAGCTCTCCACACAGGCCTGTTTTGGTCCATCTTTTCTACATTAAGAACAGAGTGGCTGATTCAGACAGAATACTTCATACTGACCGCGTTTTTTGCCATGGAAGATGATTTTGCTATTTCAGGTCCTTCAGAGCTGCCTAAGTTTTCTCCAGGGAACATTTCTGCATGAACCTTTGAGGTTCTCAGCAGGTGGAAGATCCCCTACATTCCTGTATTGTAAGACCAACTCTCTCCCTGCTCTATTGTAAAGTTAGATTGAGGGAACAGTGTATGCTTAGGGTTAATAACAGGTTCGATTTGGGTTAGGAATCATTCTGAGGGATGCATAATGGTATTGGGAACCTGCGATATTTACAAGAATATAGAGGTAAAATATAAGCATGAAAACAGAAATCTAGTTATGATTTGAAGCCCAGAAGTGCATCGGGCCCTTGATTGGGATACTTAGCTTTGAATTATATTCTGCACAGATGTCTCAGATAAATCGATATACAATAGTAAGTGATAGGATCAGACATTTTCAACAGGCTTGAGGTTGAATATATAATCTTAGGAAGAAACAAATATTTAGTCACCAATAGGATTGACATTTGATAGCAGTAGGCAACCTGGACATTGATGTTTTTAGTAATCCATACTCACTTTCCATTTAGACTTCGGTACAAACATTAGTGTGACATTTGCATTTTGTGAAAGAAGTCACATGAAAAGACCAGTGAAGAAACCTCGTGGAAAACATGTATTTTGAATTAGGAAGTGATGGAATGTAAAACAAAATGCCTATTAATTTCTTAACTTGTTGATGAAATATATACCCTATCATGTGTATTAACTGAAGAAATAGAAATCTACCAGTATTGAATAAAAATGAATGACAAAATACACATCATGTCCCATAGAAATCTACTTGCATTGATATTAAACTGGGTCAGTTACTGCAGAAATATTAGGATTTGTATGCACCATTTACTGAAGTTAGTTTTCAGTACTAGGAATCAAATATGTAGTTCAGGTGGATGAATATTTCTCAGAATAATTTTGTGAAAAGTTGATTATTAATCCACATACATGAAAATGAATGAATTTACGGAGTGTATAGTAAGACACATATATTTCACATTTTGAAAAATCTAGAGTGTGTGTGTATATACATAAACACACACACACACACACACACACACACACACACACACACAGACATTAAAAAGTAGCAATATATGCCAATTGAAATTCACCATGAAATATATGTCATCCACAGATCGAAATAAATTCGTTTTACTGAACATGGATTCATGTATAATATTGTTGTACTAGGAAGATCAACAATAGTCTGAATTTTCAGTTCCAACAGCATTCAGGAGGAGTGATCTCTTCTCACAATTTGTATCTGCCAAGTCAGCCACCTCACAAGAATGTACGTGTGGTACCAGGTAGGATTCTATATGTGCATATTAAAATACATGTACAGAATAGGCTACAGAAAAAGGGAGACAGGAATTCACATATTCGTTAACTTTAAAAACACATGGAGAACCATTTCAACAAAAAATTGACTAGATTTATAACATATACCCTATATAATGCAAAAGGCAATTCCAATGATACATCATTCGTCCTCTTAACTGCGTGTATTTCTATTCTTTTTGGGTTAATTTTCCCCATCATATTAGGATTAGTAGTCAGAGTCTAGTTGGGCATGTGTTAGTGTCAGGGATTCAGTATTTCAAATGGAAATTTGGAAAACGATTCCAATGTTTATGCAAATATGTGCTACAAAAATATCTTCCCACTCTCATCCAGAACAATGCCTTGACTTTACCTTCATTACAAGTAAAACACAATTAGAGTGGAAGCGTTAGAAAATCTGTGAATACTTATCTGGAATCGAATATGTTCAGGAGTTCACAAACTTGGAGGTGGTAGAGAAGATTCCAAAAGTAAGGGAAAGGGAAAAACTCCACAAACATGGAGCTCTGCTGGACTAAAAACTTCTTGAGTAACTGCCTCTGAGCTTGGGCACTTGAAATATATGTTGTAGTCAGGAGATTTAGCTTCCTTTGTAGTGAGACCATCAAATCTGGGTATGATTCTATGTGACCTGGAATACATGATTTCTTATTTTCCAAAAAACATTAGGAAGCAGTCCTTAATTCTCTCTTTGTAGGTAAACTGTGGCCACTGGGGGCTAATTGTCTACCCTTTTGAACTCTTAAGCCATTTGGTCATCCTCCAGTTTTCCTGGTGTTTCTTGCTGCTGCATTGGGAATTTGGTATTTGCTTCACGAAATACAAGGAATTCAACTGGGACACAGTGCTGGAGGGAGTTCTTTCACGTGTGGTGGGTCAGGGTCTGCAGGAGAATCCACCAACCAGGCTTCTATCCCACATAGCTTGCCTCCTTAACCATAGCAACCTGATTCTAAACATTGGCCTGAATCCTCTTCATATAACAAGATGCCTTTACATAGAAGCGTCTGCTGGCTGCACCATGTCAGTCACAAGCCAATTGGAAGCCAATGGCAGATCCACATGGCCCAACCACAGATTTTTTTTTTTTTTTTTTTATCACACACCTGCCCATCACTGCACTAGGCCCACTACTCAGCAGGGTCCAACTTCCTGGAATCTCTGTTCTACACAATTTTCATGAAACTCAGTCAATCATGTCACTGTCCTGCATATTCATGATCAGCAACAGGACATCCAAAGTTTCTCCAGTACCATCTGGTCATGGGAATTTCAAAAATTTCATGGTATTTATCTAGCAATTTTTCAAGGATGAATTTGGCAGCATGTGGGTTTCAATTCATTCAGGGACCATTAAGTGTTTTGGAAGTTCATTTCAAAGAAAGTTCTGGAGAAATCTCACAGGCAAGGTTTCCCAAAGATTGGCCAAAAGGTCACATAAATCCAGGCCCATTGAGGTCTACAATGTGAGGTCCATGTGTGTTATGACTCTCAACTAAGCCTGCCAAGTCTTTCAGAATAAAATCATGTGATATCCAGCCTGAGATTCCCAGTGATCTCTGGAAAGCCACCCTGGGCCTAGATGTCAGTTTCCAAGGGTGACTCTCATACTTGGCTTCCTAAAATCCCAACCCAATTCATGGCAATACTTCTCTAAGTTCTATTCCTGTACTCAGTCTCTAAGGGGAATCACGCCACAGTTCAAACCCAGGTGGACTCATTCCTGTATTATAAGACCATCCATTCCAACTGCCACAAAAATGACCACAATTAAAACCAAAACACTCCCACATGGCCCTCATCTTCTTCCATATAGACACTCATCATATCCTCTGGCTGGAGATTTACATGAGGAATGCAGCCCAAGACAGTGTCCAGAATACGCTCCCTTGCTCCTCGTTTACCTAAATTCTGAGTAACCTGGACACCCTTCCTTTGAACCAGGAGTGATCAAATAGGACTGCCATTAATACTTATCCACTTCTCAAATTTGAGACCTACTGACTGTTGGGTTTAGATTCTTTATGTTAATTGGAGTCATGAGAAAACCCAAGCACCTATGTGCTAGCCTCTGCAGGGATTTGAAGAACTCATTTGACCTAAAGGATCCCTATTCTCACTTGATTGATGTCAGAAACCTTACAGAGGAAGGCGAAAGACTTATCCACAATGACTGCTCTTTTTGTCATTTTGGTTTTGGATGCACACATGGGATCTTTCTTTAGATCCATCAGTTGCTGAAAATCTAAGCCACAGCCTAACACAGGGCCAGGACGCTGATTCAGACAAATCCATTTGCAGAGCAATTAAGCAAAGAGCCACAGGTGATGCCCATTCTTTTTATTTGAAAAAGGTTTTCTTCAGACTTCACAAAGCGTTGGCCTGAGGCAAAGACCATCCTGACATTTAGGGCAATAGAACAATAGGTAAGAAAAGGCGCAAAGCAGGGTTTCCACAATGAGACATTACAGGTCAAACTGGTATGTGAGTTTTCTGAGATGCTCGCCATTCACTTCAGCTATTCAGTACATGGCCATGTCACAGAGCTTGGAGGTGGTACATATCTTGGATACAAAGCCATGAGCCTATTATGGATAGTGGCCAGATTTCAGGAAGAAAACAGGAACTTAGGAAGATCGTAGGTGTTGCCCATCAATATGGCAAGCCGCATTTCACTTACAAATTGGGGAGGATGAATGCTGGTAAGCTTTCTAATAGACAGGACACATCAATTGATGCATTCTCTTTTCTAAAATCTATAACCATGGACACAGTGGGATACAGAGACACAGAAACACTCTCATTGTCAAACGACTTACTAGAAGCAATTCAGTCCAAACCAAACAAACATCATTTGTACCTATTCTCAGAACAAGAGCCAAATCCACAAACCCACACCCACACCCACAAAGGCACCTCTTTCCCCCAAGTAGGTTGTGACTATTTGGAGTGTCCTCTGACTGTGGGACATTCTGGTTCCCCCGAAATGGCCTGTCCTGTCTCTGATCTTGTGTCCTTTTCCAACTCTCTGAAGTTGTCAGGAGCCAGTGGTGAGCCACTACCTGCTTTATCATAAAAGGCCCGTCTTCAGAGATTTCCTGCCATTTGGCCATCCTAACATCAGTAGGTACCAAGAAAGATTGACCCTGCCCTCGGGAAATCCAAAAAGTGAAACCACTGCGACTGGGACTAGGACTGGCACTGTTTGACTGGCTTCCTGGATCACAAGTTCAGAGAGTTCCATCACCAAGGAAGTGAGGTGAGGTCACTTCCGTCAGAAACTGAATGAACTCACTGCCTTGTCAACCACTTTGTCCTAAGAGTTGCTTCCAAGCTTCCCATGAGATGGAGGCTGCCCCTGCTTCCTGTGACACTTTCACAAGTTAGAATGGTATATCAACCATAGGCACCCAGTAACAGCTCTCCACACTGGTCTCATTTGGTCCATCTTCTCTACATTAAGAATAGAGAGGCTGATTCAGACACAACCCTTCACCCTGACCAGGTTGTTTTCAATGGAAAATGACTTTTGCTCTCTCAGGTCCTTCAGAGGTGCCTACATCTTCTCCAGGGATTATGTCTGCATGGACCTTTGAGGTTCTCAGCAGGTGGAAGATCCACTACATTCCTGTATTATAAGACCAACTCTGTCCCTGCTCTTCTGTAAAGTTAGATTGAGGTAAGAGTGTATGTTTAGGGTTAATAACATGTTTGATTTCGGTTAGGAATCATTCTGCTGAATGAATAATGGTATTGGGAACCTGCAATATGTATAAAAATATAGAGGTAAAATATATGTATAAAAACAGAAATCTAACTAACATTTGAAACCCAGAAGGGCACTGGGGCCTTGATTGGGATATTTAGCTTTGAATAAATCGATATACAATGGCATAGGACCTTGTACCTTGGATAATAGAATGTAGAAGAGAACATCCAGTCATAAAGGATAGTCGGTAGTGAAAGGTTAATAAAATAGGTACTTGTCACTTCCTGTTTTTCCTTATGCTTAACAAAACACTGTTGAAATATTGAGAACTGTTTGCTCATCTTGTTCCCAGAATGTGCTGTTTCCAACTGCCAAAGTGTAGAATGTACTCCCTCACCCAGTTGCACGCAAACCGACCACTCGCCAAGACCCATCAGTAAACTTCCCTCCCTGCCCTCTCCAAGGAAAGTATATATGTTCTGCTTAAACTGCTCTCAGGGCTCTCTGCTCTATTCAAGTGAGCTCTGAGCCCCAGCATGCTGGACCCCCAATAAACCCTTTGCTGTTGGATAAGACAGTCTCTTGGTGGTCTCTTCCTTCAATGCTCGCCCGACCTTTACATATGGAGATTCCACCGAGTTCTGGCAGCGGCAGACAAGAGACCCTAACGGGCTCCTCTTGGGTTAAGCAAGGCGCCTCTTTCTGGTTTAAGTGTTAATCTTAGGGCTTGGAAAAATGGCTGTCAATGAAGAGCGTGAGCTCTCTCCAATGGTGGCTGACAGACATGTCACAGAGCCACAGGCCACGTCCCTGGGGGACTCCCCAAAGGACTCGGAAAATCAAGGAACAATAGTCTTCTCGACTCAGTGATATTTTGTATCGGATTCGGTATTGCCAGCCCATTGGGTTTTGCTGGCTACTCAGTCCTGGTCTCTGTTTTGGATGTCCATTGAATGTCTTTATTGACTTGTTTTGTCTGTGTCGTCTGTCCTTGCATTCACTCTTTGTGTATCTTTCATTATGGGACACAGTACTTCAATACCCATGTCCCTGACCCTTGATCACTGGACCAAATTTCACTTAAGGGCTCAGAATCTTTCCTTTTTCAGTGAAACGCTGGACCTGCCAGACTCTCTGTGCCTCAGAATGGCCCACCTTTGGACTTAGATGGCCTCTTGAAGGATCTTTCTGCTTCCCACTAATTTAATAAGCCAGAGATATTGTCTTTCAACTGGGCACACATAGCCATCCAGATGAACAGCCATATATCTTAACTTGTCAGGACCTCTGCAAATCTCCTCCTCCATGGGTGAAGCATTTCCTTGCCCCTGCCCGCACTCCTACTCCTCCGCCCACGATCTCTCAAACCCTCTTCTCCTCCTCCTCCTCCTCCACCCTCTGTTCTCCCTGAGTCACAAGATTTGACTCTACTGGACTCTCCTCCCCTCCTTATTCCCTGCCCTCGTCCCCCAACCACCAACACCCTCTAAATGATTCCCCTGCAGCTGACTCAGCCTCTCCACCATTGGACGAAGCCAAGCTAGCCCAGCGCCCTCCAGATAACTCATCCGCGGCACACACAGCCCCTCCTCCCCAGGAGGAAGCTGGCCTGGCTAAGGGAACTCGCTGGCGGCAAATGTTTGAAAACCCTGGAACTCCTGTGATGATCCCCCTATGTCCCAACGGGCCAATGATTGACAAAGGCAATGGGGGGAAAATGCAAGCCTACCAATATTGGCCTTTCTCCTCTTCAGACCTATATAACTGGAAAAATAACAATCCCCATTTTTTCGAGGATTCTACCCGGCTCACATGTCTGGTTGAGTCATTGATGTTTTCAGAGCCGCCTACTTGGGATGACTTTCAACAACTCCTAGGGACTCTCTTTATGACAGAGGAACAAAAGAGAATCCTCCTGGAAGCTAGAAAAAAAAATCCTAAGACCAGATGGGAGACTGACATATCTTCCCAACATAATCAAAGCCGGCTTTCCCTAGAATCAACCCAACTGGTTCCCCAAAACTTTGAAGGTAGAAAGCATCTGTCCACTTCTCACCGGGTTCTAATAGTGGGCATCCGAGCGGCCGCTAGGTGACCAACTAATTTGGCCAAGGCAATAGAGATTATTCAAGGGCCTGATAAATCTGCCTCTATGTTTCTAGAGAGAATTATGGAGGCATAGGATATATACTCCTTTCAATACTCATGCAGAGGATCAAAAGGCATCTGTCACAATGGCCTTTATTGGGCATGCTGCCCTGGATATTTAAAGAAAGTTACAATGCTTAGATGGATTACAAGATATGACTTTGAGAGATTTAGTGAGAGAAGCCGAGAAAGTATACTATAAAAGAGAAACTGAGGAAGAGAAGGGAGCAAAGGGAGGATAAAAGAAACAAAAGACAGACTAATGAGTTGACTAAGGTCCCGGTCACAACAACCAAAGGACCAGAAAATAAGAAACAGGGAGACAGGAAGGGATACCTGGTCCCACGCCAGAGGCCCCCCTGACCTCAGATCAATGTGCCTACTGTAAAGAAAGAGGACACTGGGTTCAAGAGTGCCCAAGAAAAAGACAGCCACGGGAGGCAGCCATTCTGACTCTTGAGGATGACTACAAAGGTTGGGGCTCAGATCCCCTCCCCAAACTCAGCGTAACTTTTGAAGTGGAGGGGACCCCAGTAAACTTTGAAGTGGATACAGGGGCAATAAACTCAGCCCTTAAGGCCCCATTAGGCCCTCTATCAAATAAAAGGTCTCTAGGTCAAGGGACTAATGGCTGTAAATGTCGGGCTTGGACAACTAAGAGGACCATGGACCTGGGGAAAGAAAAAATCCATCACTTTTTTTTAGAAATCCCTGAATGCCTGGCCCCATTGATGGGCAGATATCTGCTCACCAAGCTCCGGACCAAAATAAGTTTTAACCCTGAAGGCCCCCAAGTGGAATTTCTAAATCTTCCAGTAAAAACTCCTACAGTCATGGCTCTAACTATGTCAGTAGAAAATGCATATCAACTCACTCACCTTGGTTCAAAGAAACTGCAGGTATTTCTGAAGTATCAAAAACAGAGTTTTCCACTAACAGACTCACAGCAAAATGAAATAACTGAATGGGTATAAAAACCCTGTTGCTTCCATCAATTGCTTAATGCTTACCCTTTCAAGCTTCCTGCAGGAAAGCACCTACGAGGAACCAGACCAGGACAATTCTGGGAAGTGGACTTTACTGAAATTAAGCCAGCAAGGTATGGACATAAATATCTCCTAGTCTTTGTAGATACATTTTCAGGATGGATTGAAGCCCTCCCCACAAAAAGAAAAAAGAAGAAAAGAAACAGCGCAAATGATGCTCAAGAAGATAGTGGAAGATATTTTTCCAAGATACGTCCTGCCTAAGGTAACAGGGTCTGATAATGCACAGGAGTTCATGGCCCAGGTAAGTCAGGGGTGAGCCAGGAACCTGGGGGTTAATTGGAAGTTATATTGTGCTTATAGACCCCAGAGTTGAGGACAGGACAGGGTGAAAGAATGAATAGAACCATTAAAGAGACCTTAACAAAATTCAGCTTAGCGACCAGCATAAAAGATTGGACTATGCTCCTGCCTTATGCAAATTTTCATGCAAGAAATACTCCCTCTGTTTCTTGAGTAACCTCATCCCCTGTGAAATTCTCTATGGGGCCCCTCCACCAGTAAGGGACCTAACCCCAACTCTAAGACCTAACGATCCCTTCCACACCCCCTTTCTTGACAGACTTAAAGCTCTTGAAGGAACTCAGCGATACCTGTAAAAACAGCTGGCCACTGCCTACCAAACTGGGGATGAGGGGACTCCACATCAATATCAATTAAGAGACTTCATCTATGTAAGACACCATCAGGTGTCATCCCTGGAACCCCGCTGGAAAGGACCATACCAGGTGCTACTTATAACACGTACAGTGGTAAAGGTAGACGGAATCACTTCCTGAATCCATGCCTCTCATCTCAACCCTGCGCCCTGTCCAGACTCTTTCTGCAAACTGTAAAAGACTAGTAACACTTTCAAATTGCGTATTCGCCATGTGGATAAGGCTATAGACTGACCCCTTGGCCACAAATAGTCCTAACCCTCATCAGCCCGTTCAGCAGCGATGGCTGATCACAAATCCTACTGGAAAAGAAGTATAATCTAACTTGCATACAGCCACCTTAGGGACCTGGTGGCCATCTCTCCACCCAGACATTTGTCAGTTGGCTATAGGTCTTTCCTATTGGGATATCCCTGATGAAGAGGATCCCACTAAAATACCATTAAATACCCTCCATACCATAGGTAATGGAAACAAACATTATTGATGTGGGGACACGCAAGCCAGATGCAGGTTGGCTAGCCTGGATTACTATGTTTGCCTGGCAGACTATCAAAGCCACAAACAGTCACGGCTGTGTGGGGGAAAAGCCGACTTTTTCTGTAAGTCATGGGGATGTGAGCATACAGGGGCTGCCTGATGGAACCCAAACTCCTCATCTAATTCAGTACAGAGCATTGGCCATACTACCAATTAGATAACCAAAACCGATGGACCCCAGAGGGGTCTCTAGATCCTCAAATTCTGTGTGACCTTTTTTTTTTTTAAAGAGAGAGTGAGAGAGAGAGACAGAGAGAATTTTTAATATTTATATTTTAGTTTTTGGCCGACACGACATCTTTGTATGTGATTCTAAAGATCGAACCCGGGCCGCACGCATGCCAGGCGAGCGCGCTACCGGTTGAGCCACATCCCCAGCCCCGCATGACCTTTTTAACTTCTGAAAGTGCTCAAAAGGGTGAAAGGAGGTTTCCCTATGGGCAGGAATTTTCAATCCTTCGCTCACATCATGAACTATGCTTATACAATAGATCCTCACCTTCAGCCTTCTGCTCCAGAGTCTCTGCTGTCACTCCCACCTCAGCAACCAGATTTCTCCCCTCCAATTATTAGATCAAAAACCCAAACCTCCGCTGGTTTTCAGACCATTGCCCCCTTGCTGAGGTAGCAGGTACTGAGGTACCCCTCCACCCACTCACTCCTCTCTTCTCCTGTCAGTGCCTACACCGGGTCCCACCAGGTCCTCTTACCAGCTAACCCAAAGCTCAAACCACCTGAGGAGAGCCCTCAGACCCCTATACAAGATGTAATGAAAATGGCCTTTAAAGTTGCTTGTCATCACTGAAAAGGGTTTACTAAGAATTTAAAGTCCCTCACATGCGTTTTGGGATACTCACTCTTGTCTTCCCCTCTGCTCTACCTGTTCTACTGCTCAAGTTTTTGTTGCTAGGAAAATCCCAAACCCCTTTCCCATTATTCTTTTACATCTCTCCTTCCTCATTCTCAGATCCTCGGAGCTGCTGTCAGCCCCACCTTTCCTGTCTTCCCCTTCTGTACCAGGCCCACAGAAAAGTCTTAATTGACTTTCTACAGAAGTCTTCACCATGGATGACTTTAGGACTTTCAGCAAAAGAGTCCCTATAAATGAGTTCAATGTAGATAAACTTCCTCTTTTATTGTTGCCTTGTTCTACTTGGTCACTGGCTAAAAAAATCAGCACTCTTATGCTAGACACCCCCTTACTTGTTTTCCACAAAATATGTGAACAAGACCTCTGCCCGTGAGCTGGGGCTTTACTGAGATGGCTACATTTCTAAGATAAAGAAGTTACCAACTGGGCTCCGTGGTAACACCTGGCAGAGGGCAAAAATAAGAAAGGTAAGAAAAAGCTCTCCCCCTTCCACGTGTCCTTGAAAAGTTAACTTGCCCAGAACAGAGGAAAAAACAGAAACAAAAACTGGTTTTTTGAACATCTGCAGACTGTGAACTTCTGAGCCCCTTCCATGTTGGGTACAAAATTCTGAAATTACCTAAACTTGAGTTTCAGGGGATTAATTGATTACAACAGAAGCAATGCCCTCTAAATCTGGTTGCAACCAAATAGGACGGTTTCCCTCTCTTCGGTGCTATCTTAGGAGCCTTACCTACAACAGCCTAATTCTATATAATTAAACATTGTTTATGTTTTAAAGAAATGGACAACAGATGTGATTAATTGTGTAATGGTGCAGATGTTTCCCAGAGTGCTCTAACATGATGCAGATTCATTTGAAGATCAAATAGGGGGGCATACAACCCGTTTCCACTGGGAACATATATCCCTCACTTTAGCCATCCTATTAGGAATAGGAGTTGCTGCAGGGTTGGGCACAGGAACCACTGCACTGGTCCATGGGACACAACAAATGACCCAATTTGAAGCAGCAATAGACCAAAACAAAGATATTAGATACCTCCATCAGAGCTTTGCATGAATCTTTAACCTCTCTCTCTGAAGTTGTTTTACAGAACAGGAGAGTGACACAAAACACACACACACAGAAAAAAATAGCAATATATATGTCAATAAAAATTCATCATAAAATATATATTATCCACAGACCCAAAAATATTCATTTTACTGAACATGGATTTATGCATAATGTTGTTCAACTAGGAAGCTCACCCATAGGTTGAATATTCAGTTCCAACACGGTTTAGTAGGAGTGATCTCTTCTCACAATTTGTACCTGCCAAGTCATCCACCTCACAAGAATGTATTTGTGGTACCACGTAGGATTCTTTATATGCATATAAAAATACATGTGCTGAATAGGCTACAGAGAAAGGGAGACAGGAATTCACATATTTGTTTACTTTAAAAAAACATGGAGAACTATTTCAATAAAAAATTGACTAGATTTAACTCCTACTCTGTATCATGCATAGGCAAGTCCAAATATACACCGTGCCTCCTCTGAACTGCTTGTATTTCTATTCTGTTTGGGTTATATTTCTCCATCCTATTAGGATTAGTAGTCAGAGTCTGGTCGGGTATGTATCAGTGTCAGGGATTCAGTATTTCAAATGGAAAATAGGAAATTGAATCCAATGTGTATGCAAATATATGCTACACAAAAATCTTCCCACTCTCATCCAGAACAATGCTTTAATATTACCTTCGCCTCAAGTGAGACACAATTATAGGAGAAGAGTTAGAAAATCTGTGAATACCTATCTGGAATGGAAAATGCTCCAGATTTCACATCTTTGATGGAGGTAGAGGATTTTCTAAAAGTAAGGCACGGGGTAAACACTCCACAAACATGGAGCTCTGCTGGCCTAAAGACTTTTTGAGAATCTGCCTCTGAGGTCGGGCACTTGAAATATAGGTTGTTGTCAGGAGCTTTAGCTTCTTTTGTAGTGAGACCATCAAAGCTGGGTCTCCATCTCTTTGACCTGAAGAACCTGGTTTCTTATTTTCCAATGAACATGAGGCAGCAGGCCTGAATCATCTCTTTGTAGGTAAACTGTGACCACTGGTGACTTAGTGTCTCTTTGAGTGAACTGTGAAGCCATTTGGTCCTCCTCCACTTTTTGTGGTGTTGTTCCTGCTGCACTGGGAGTTTGATATTCGCTTCATGAAATACAAAGATTCCAACTGGGACACAGTGCTGGAGGGAGTTCTGTCACGTGTGGTGGGTCAGGGTCTGCAAGAGAATGCACCAACCAGGCTTCTATCCCTCATAGCTTGCCCCATTGCCCCTTGTCCATATCAACCTGATTCTGAACATTGCCCTGAAACCTCTCCATATAACAAGATGACATTACATATAAGGATCTGCTGGCTGCACCATGTCAGTCACAAGCCATTTGGAATCCAATGGTAGATCCTCATGGCCCTACCACGGATATTTTAACACACACCTGCCCACCACTGTTCTAGGCCCACTACTCAGCAGACTCCAAAGTACTGGCATCTCTGTTCTACACCATTTTCATGAAACCCAGTCAATCAGGCACTGTCTTGTATACTCATGATCAGCAACAGGACATTCAAAGGTTCTCCAGTGCCACCTGGTCATGGGAATTTCAATAATTACATGGTGTTCTTCTAGTCATTTTTTAAGGATGAAGATGGAGGCACTGTGGGTTTCACTTCATTCAAGAACCATTAAATGTTGAGGAAGCTCATTTCAATGAAAGTTCTGGAGAACTCTCACAGGCAAGGCTTACCAAAGAGAGGCCAAAAGATCACATGAAGCTAGGCCAATTGAGGTCTACAATGTTAGGTCTATGTGTGTTTTGACTCTCAAATATGGCTGCCAAGTCTTTCACAATAAAATCATATGATATCTTGGCTGATATTTCCAGTGCTCTGTGGAAAGCCACCCTGAGCCCATGTCTCAGTTTCCAAGGGCGACTCTCATGCGTGGCCTCCTGAAGTCCCATCACAATTCATGGAAATACTTCTCTGAGGTCAGTTCCACAACACAGTCATTAAGGGGAATCACACCAGAGTTCAAGCCCAGGTGGACCCAGACCTTTCTTCCAACCGCCACACAAATGACCACAATTA